>NW_009603296.1:38114-44976 GCF_000690535.1 Cariama cristata
CAGCAGGTATTCTAGAAACCTGTCATTGCACTTAGAGCGTATGCATGCATAAATGTATATATTTACATGTCAGTAGACAGATAAGCTTAAACATAGCGAAAGACACTTTATGTCTCAAGATTTTGAATTGCTAGCTGAGCTACCGATGAATTACCACGTAGCTACTGTAGACAAACCTCACTGGGAACACTGAGAGAAAGAGAATACGTTTATGTTCAAGTTATGAACTAGCAGAAAAGACAGTCCCTCCATTTGCCTTAGACTCTTCTTATGTAAACAAAAATGAATATCAAACCATGGTCATACAAGTTAATTAAAATTAAAATGTTCATATAGAAAATGTTCTGTGGATATTTTTAATGATGTCAGCTTTAGTAAGGATTTTTAAAAAGATTGGATCATTATAATAGATAATCATTTCATTTGGGAAAGTGCTTGCCAAGATACCTGTTTTATCAGCATCATTGATAAAGATCCGCTATTAGCTGCTGTGACCTGTAAATAAGGGGGGCATTTTTATTTCCACATCCTCTAATTCAGCTCTAGTCAGAGGACGTGGAGGCAAACCACGTGAATTGTGTCTGCAATAACGTTTGCAAATTACCACTACAAACTGAGGGTCTAATTTTCCTGGTGCAAACAGACTTGGGCATCTCAAGTGACCTAAAAACTCCAGTTGTAAAGAAGATCTCACGGGAAGGTATGTGGAGTCAGAAGTACCAGGTGAACATAGCTAGAAAGTATAGATGAAAAATTAAGGTCCTGAATTAAAAGACCATCCTTTTTTTTTTTTCCAATTAATATAAAAAGAAAAGAAAAAAGAATAAAACCGCCCATGTAGTGTTTCTATGATGAGTCACCTGTATTATCATACACATTGTATTGTGGTTCCCTGGGTTCTGAATAAAAATTTTCTTTGCAATGAGTTAGCATAAACTTATTAGGCAATTGAATGTCCTAGTTCTTTGTATCTGTCTGCGTGCCCATCGTTGCAGCAGTAGTTGAAATTGCACAGCTGTGAGGAGCCTATTTCTGGGGAAATATATTTAGAGAGAATTGTGTGCTGAAGTTCACGGCTCCACTTGGAGTTTGCCCACAAGTGTACAAAACATTTTAAAGAGAAAAAGCTGTTAGTCTGTGAAAACATGGTCTGTGTAAAGCTGCCTTACTGTATTTCACTCACAGATGTGGCTCAAAATGGGTCAAGGCCATGGGTCAAACCACTGGAACTGAGTGGTCTGCATCCTTGTATAGGTCATTCGAGGAGATGGGTACTCTGCTTTTGAGGGGACAGGTCATGTTGGCCTATTGCTGAGTTTCTCTGAATGAGTTTCAAGGGCCTGGCAATAAGCAGGGATCGCTTCTTTTCTGGGGCAGTGGCAAGCTGACTCAGGAGAGAGTTCACTTGGAGTGTGTGCTTGCCACCCAAAGTGGTGCCATGAAAATGCTGTAGTTTGAGACTAATTCAGATGCTCAAGTGCATTCAGCAATTATTTGTATATGCTGTGTTATCAAAAAGATGTTAGAAAAACATTAAAGCAATAAATACTGTTTTAAATATTATTTGTTTGAACTTTGATAAATGTTTTCCATATAAATGCCACAACTCCAGTTCAACTGCTGAAAGTCTAAACATCTCTTTGGATAAAATTGTGACGGGTATGATTTATACCAGATTATATTCAGGGTTATTAGGATGTTTGTATCAGTTACTAACTGGGATGTAAGCAGAATTTAAAGGAGTTCTTGTGAGTCTGTGTGTGTGTTTGTATATATGTATATATGTGTGTGTGTATATAGGTATAGATATATGTAAAAAACCCCATATTCCTACAGCATGTTGTGCTGTCCATCATGAAGTATATGCTTCGTTGTTCAGCTTATGCTACAGAATTGTATCAATTATCCACAAGTAAAGGGTTGATGAAAGAGACGTTGGGTTTAGATAATAGCAGCATTATCATAGAAGGGGGATACTTAAATGCACAGGGTTGCAGATAAGCTTGCAAGTTACAAGATTTTGAAGGGCATAGCAGGAGAAGGGCCTTGTTGAGTTAGAACAACGATCTGGCGGTGGCTAATTGTCAGGGCATAGGAGATGAACAGCAGAGGATTCCTGTAGCCTAAAGATCTGTCCTACACACTCCCAGCCATGAGTGGTTTGCAGCTCAGGGAGCTCCAGCATCAGAGGTGCTATCTCCTGAACAGTCCTTGACAGATTTTTCTCATTTAAGCTTGTGTTGCTCTTTCGACCATTATAAACTGCTGGCATCTCCATCATCCTGTACAAAATTCACAGCTCAACTGTGCTCCGTGTGAAGAACCTCCTTGTTTTTGCAGTGTGGCCGATTTGCTTCATTTGCTGCCCCTGGTTGTCGTAGAAGATGGTGTAGAGGTTTTTTTTCCCTACTCGCTTTCTTCATGCTGTTTGTAAGTGTACAGACTTCTGTTGTACGCTTAGTCATCGCTTTCTTGACTGCAGTCTTTGCCTGTTTCATTATTCCTCATCTCAGAGCTCTTCTGTACTTTCTGTAATTCTTATTCCTCTTGTCAGTGCCTTCCCTAAGCACTCTGAGTGTGTTTGTGTGCCCACTGCCTCTGTTCTTTAGAGCAGTTGCTGATAGCACCATGTAATTGTCAAATTCAATGTTCTGAAATTACCTGGATCTCCTTTGAAACCCTCTAAAAAAATCATTCCATTTGCTGCCTTCTGTTCCTCTGCTGCTGACAGAAGTTTACGTGAGAGACTGCCCATCACAGCAGAGCTATTTTGTCTTAAGAGCCTCCAAATGAATATTGCCTGGACCCAGTAATTGTCCTTCTTCATTACAAGGTGAATACTGTATGAACACTCAAGTGTTTGTTCCATAACCATGTCTACTGACACTGCTGCTTGACCTGGTTCCTCCAGTGTCCTAGCATCATGGTGTGGTTTGGGTTAGGAGGACCTTAAAGCCCATCCAGTTCCAATCCCCTGCCATGGGCAGGGACACCTTCCACTAGAGAGGGCCCAGCATGGAAATTGTTCTGAGACCTTCCATAGGGGACACAGCAGAGAAGCAGAGTTAGATTTATGCATCTGTGGCTTTATCTCCTGACTGTTGCTCTTAGGTTTTGATCTCCTGTAGTCCCCAGACTCCCTCACAGACTTCTTGGGATGTTTGGGAAAGGATTTCCTAATCCCTTTAATAGGGAGGTGGGTGAAGGGAGAAGGTGTTTAGTGGGGGTGGATTGAGGATGGACAGTCATGGGGGACTTTTAATTCTGTTAGCTTTTCACAGTTGTATGTATTTCCTTGTTTGCTCTAAAAGTAATTTTTATTGGAAATATGTCTTTCCTCTTACCTTGTTGCCACACCACACCATTTTCTCCCTATAGTTATTTCAAAATAATTTTTATTGGAAAAATGTCTTTCCTCTTACCTTGTTGCCAAACCACACCATTTTCTCCCTATAGTTATTTCAGTAGGGCAAGATCCCGTTGCCATTGCCTGTGTTACATTCTACGTTACATGCTATTGCTGTGAGTGTTTTCTCCTGCTAAGCAACAGGAAGGCTGTTAGCTTTGATGCAGGACGGCATTATCCCGTCCCCGAAGGTGCTGGCAGTGAACCTGTGCGTCAGCATTTCTTGGGCTTTGCCACCCCGGCCTCAGCAGATGGCATTTTGTGCCAGACACTTGTGGTCCATATGCCTGTAGGACAGGTAGCAGTGTGTGTGTATATACAAGCACACAGAACAGTGTCAAATCTGATCTGTTATCAGCCAACTGGAGAGTATAACCAGCGTGGATGCACCTGACAGTCCTGTACTTCCCCGGGGCCCCTTGCGGACTGCCCTGTGGCGGGGTTATCTTTCTCTAGAAGTGTCTTTCTGGCCACTTTGCATCTGCAAAAGACATTAAATGATCAGCAGGCATTTAAATATTCATCTTCATTTTGCCCATGCCTTTTATTAAAGTTTGTATAATCCAAAGAGGCTTTTAAATGGTCTGTGGCTTAATTTATTCGTTAAGGAACTCAAGCAATAAACAGTCTGTGTTTTAGCCTGACACCGATGCTTTTTCTTTTTCTTTTTACTGTTGCAACTTGCAGGGATGTCTGTCTCTTGCTTTAAATACCGAAACGCTGTGTGCTCCCTGCTGCAGCTCTTGTACCTTGGCTGCCTGCTCACTGACTTGTCAAATCACTAATGAACCTGCACTTCTCTCTCTTAGGGCCACGTCCTGCCCTCAGCTGAACTTGTTCGGGCTGAGTTGCTTCAGAGGTATTTCACAAGTGTCTTTTTTGTTCAGGTTGCTTACAGAAGTCTCGCAATATTGCACCTGGCTCTGTTAATTTTATGTAAATTAAGCGTAACACTTCCAGCAGCAATCCTTTCAGCCAGTTTATACAAATCCTCTATCAGTCAGCTCTATGTGCTTCTCGTCTCCGCAAACTCTTGCAAAATGGCTCTTTTACTGCCTGTGTAGGGACTAAGAGCCACTTCAGTGGCACGGATTGGCAGTGTAGCATGATTAAGTCAATGGTAAGTAACGCTGGAAACTATTTTAAGTGACAGAGCAGAAATGTTTCCAAGTTGATTTCTTACCAAGCAGCCCAAATGCTGATGTTGGATTGCAATATTAAAGCGTTGGTACTGATAAATTAAAGAGGTCTCTAAAAGAGTTTGGAAGACTTTTTGGGTAGGTTTCACCAAATGAAGATCGCAACCTCTTTAGGCATCTTCAGAAATCTCTTAGGGGGTTTTACTCATTTTGGGCTTCTTGGACTTCATAAATGGGGGAAAATAGCTCTATATTCTGGACAGGCTGGATCGATGGGCCGAGACCAACTGTATGAGGTTCAACAAGACCAAGTGCCGGGTCCTGCACTTCAGCCACAACACCCCCGTGCAACTCTACAGGCTTGGGGACGAGTGGCTGGTGAGCTGCCCGACAGAGAAAGACCTGGGGGTGCTGGTTGACAGCCGGCTGAACATGAGCCAGCAGTGTGCAGAGGTGGCCAAGAAGTTCTCCCCGGTAATTAGCAATAGGACAAGAGGAAACGGTCTCAAGTTGCTCCAGGGGAGGTTCAGGCTCGACATTAGGAAGAACTTCTTCACTGTTAGAGTCGTTAGGCATTGGAACGGGCTCCCCAGGGAGGTGGTGGAGTCACCATCCCTGGAGGTGTTCAAAAAATGTTCAGATGTGCCGCTTCAAGACATGGTTTAGTGGGCATGGTGGCCCAACCATAATGATTCTATGATTCTATATATAAAAGAAAATGTGTATTCTAAAAGTAAATTGCAAACAGACGTCTTGGCTTTATTTTTTGTTTTCTTAAGAGGCAATGAGTACTCTGTCGCTGGAACGCTTTCTCCATAAATCACCGCATATGTTACGTGTCTTAAATTTGAATGGAGGGCTAACAGTTTAATATTCTCTGATGGTATGTGTGTGGTTGTAGGAAAACACTATGTAGGAAGCTAGAAACGTGCAACAAGTGCCCCAGTCTATTAGAGCGTTGAGTGGATTAGGTGTGGCGCTGGGGAGGGTGCTTCATCACCCCACACACGTGGAACGATGAGGGAGTGGTTTGCAAGTATTTGGAATAAGGACTTGGGCAGTCCAGGGGAGGAACATGGAAAGAAACACGTTAGGGGAGAATTCAGCTGAACTCAGCTTTTCTTTTGGTAAAATCGAATACAAACAGGGGCAAGAAGCGTAGATGCCAGTAGGTGGATGGACCGGTGGTTTTTTTTTTGACACCTGGTTTGGAAGGGCAGCTGTTTGCTGGTTGTAGCAAGCTTAAAAATTAATGCTTTGCAGCATCTTGCTGGAGGTTTTATAGAGCAAGTCACGAACTGAGAAATTGCAATGCTGATGACTGCAACAGAAAAGAAGATATTACCATCTAAATCCTCCTTCTTTTACCACCAGAGAATCATATTTTAGAAGATGTAAACAAATGTGTCATTGCTCTCCAAGAAAAAGATGTTGATGGTTTAGACCGCACAGCTGGTGCAATTCGAGGACGTGCTGCTAGAGTCATTCATGTTGTCACTTCTGAAATGGATAACTACGAACCTGGGGTCTACACTGAGAAGGTGTTGGAAGCAACAAAGTTACTGTCCAACACAGGTAAGAGTCGGTTACTCCCAAGACCCCGAAATTCAAATTGCTTACAAGTGCATGGGCAACCGGATACTAATGTAGCCGTGAAATCTACTAAAAGTCTCTTATTTACATACTATAATGAAAATTAGTGGGAGTTATTTGCAGAGCTGTTGCAAAATGAGAAATGTCGTTTTGCTGTGTTGACTGGCTTAAAACTGAGCAGTGCACAAGGTCTCCCTGAACGTTCTTGCTGTCGTTGACTGAGCTGCAGAAGGGTGAAACGCTGGGGAATGAGTCCCAAAGAGTTGAGTCAGGGCTCGAAAGTTACGTTGATCATCTTGCAGTATTGTACCAGGCTCTGCAAGTGTTCAGGATCCAAAAAGAAGGTATCTGCCACATTGGCCCAGTAGAATAAATTTGGGGTAATAATTTAGGATAAACTTTGTGAAATACCTTTCTAACTGTGGAAGAAATGTTGTAGGTTGTAGTCCCCCATACCTAAACAATAAATTAGGGTGTTTCCTGTGAATGAGCTGGTAACATCCATACAGGGTAAGGAATGACTCTGGTTGCTTCAAAATGAATGCTCTGCCAACTATTAGTTGTTGGTTTACTTTAATTGCTTTGACGAAGAATCAAGGGTGACGCTGAAGAAATGAACAGACTGTAAATGGTTCTGTGATGTTCTTCCTGGGGTGCAGTGAGTCACTGAAGTACAGCAGTGTAACCTGCCCTCTGCCAGTGCCTTGTTAAACTTGAGTTTCAT
>NW_009603297.1:0-622 GCF_000690535.1 Cariama cristata
AATGTCTGCTGCTTGAGAGGGGCAACCGTCCTCGTCTCTAAGAAAGGTGGAAACCGAGTACTGACTTTTGGTGGAACTGCACAGCAAGTGATCTGCAGAGCAGATGCAATGAAGAAGGGAGGATGATGAAGTACTAACTAAGCATTACCTGTAAAAAGGAAGAACTTTCGCAAAACAGACATCTGAAGAAGGAACAAGAACAAACAGGGGTTTATTCACTGAAGAGAAAAGGCAATAGGAGTACCAAAAATAGGCAAGAAAAACGTTTTTAAAAGTCGAGAGGACTGCGTTTTCTTACAGGCAGCAGTAGGGGAAAAGCTGATTATATCCTTTCCAGAATCAGTGTCCAAATTAATACTCACTTTCAACGTTTCCTGCATTAATTCTTGTGAAGTCCCATTCCGGTTACTAGAACAAGCCACCTGCTCCTGCAAGTCAGTCCTGATGTTACCTGGTGCCAGCACAAACAATAGAAAATCTCACCAAGCAACGTAAGAAGAGAGGAGTTGTCAAAAGCACATACGATTTTGTAACTAGATGCCTATTGTACAGCCTTACCCACAACAAAGCTTGAAAAATAGAGGGTGATGCATGTGAACAGACTGAACCGAAATGGCAAAAA
>NW_009603298.1:0-14140 GCF_000690535.1 Cariama cristata
GCAAGTGCCCTCCTTTGTTTTTGCGGGGGAGAAGCCTTTCGCCTCCTGCCTCGGCCGATCCGTATCGCAATGTTTTGGTTTCTTTGGTTGGTTTTATTTCCCCCCCCTTCCTTTCTTTCCGCAGCCCCCTTCCCCTCTCTTTTTAAATTTTTTTTTTTCTTTAGTGACAAATCTGTGCTTAGAGGTCAAGGAAAGTTCACTTAATTTTTTTTTCCTCCTCTCGGTTAGAAGGTTTGGATGCCTGAGATTCCCCCTCCTCAATGTAGTTTCTTCATATTCTTGGGGTCTACAGTCAAATGATGTTATCCCGAATATAGATCTTTAAAGCTTACTAAAATTTACTGGTGTGGAAATAGTCAATCGTGCATTTGAAAGGATCTGGCCCAAATGCTGACTTCTTTTATTGTTTTTTATAAACTGAAGTCGGTGGGAGTTCTGACTGAGGAAGGATTGCTGTGCTTGTTCTTTTGTTAGTAGATCAATCTGAGCAAGATACGTGGTCTGACCTTACAGTTTGCTTTTACAGTATCTGAATAATTAGAGCTTATTCCAAAGAAGAATCATTATTTTGGTGTATTTTAGGAACAAATGATGCTCGCTGCATGTAAAAAAAGGTAACGGTTTAATTTGGGGATGTGGAAGGAGAAGTATTGTTAGATCCAGGTGGAGAGGAGTAAAAGTAGATATATTATTTCAGATGCAAGCAAATGGAAAAGATCACTGGGTGAAACATGTCAGTGTTTAATGGATGTCAGCGTTTAAAGATACGGCATCTTGAACCTAACATGCTTAGGAAAAAGCTGTATTTCAAACCTGTCACAGCTTATAGTTCAAATCTCTTTTGCACCCAGAGGAGAAGTCAGAAAGAGCAAACTTTGTTTAATCCTCTGCTTCATATGTGCTGAAGAATAAGACTGAAAACTGAAGCTAACCCAGCCTACATGTGGAGACCCCTTTTCTTTGCAGGCATGTATCTGCAATTCTGCTAGTCTTCATGTAGCTAACTCTCGGCACCTTGTCCTGTCAAACAATAGGAGCAGAGCATGTGGGGGAACCTGAGCTGTTAACGTTGGCTTAATTTTTTTCTTGTCAGTAATTACTCTGCTGAATTCTGGGAGATGAGTTTGTTAGTTGCAACTGATTAATACTCATTTTATTTTTGCGTTGGATCAGAGAGCAGTGCTGTGAAGCTTTTTAGAGGTTCTTATTGGATTTTAGGGCAAGGTTTGCATGCTAGCTTCTTTACTGTGACTGGAAGAGCATCAGTATGAAAATAAAAGCTATCTAGCCCTTTTTGGAGTCCTTCCTCTGGTCTTAGGGATGAAATCTTGCAATTTACTTCAGACTGTAAGTAGACGCTTGAGAGAAATTTCCTTTGATTTGAGTGATCCCAAAGCCTTCCACAGCTACCAGAGAGGATCAGTTCAAGGCGTGATCAGGTTACCCTAAGGGGTAGGGATTTGTCCTTGCTTTGGGTTTGACCCTATCAACCATTGGGTATGTAACCAAATACATTTTTTTCCTACTCTGTCCTGTTCAACTTGCCTTTTTGTGTACCCTTGAAGGTGTGATGATCCAGTACATTTGAGGAAAGTAACTGAATAAACAGATGGAGATCTTTCTGTTTCTGTATAAATATTAACTATCAAATCGAATGTTTGAAAGCTGATGAGTTTAGTGTTTGCTTTTCCTCTGTAGTTTGAACACAAAGTAAAGAGTTGAATGTAAAGCAAAGCAATACAAAGGTTAATAAAAGTCCTACTTGTGTTCCTGAATACTGGGAAGTTATTCAGATTAAATTATGGGTTTCTTTCCTTGGTGTAAAGATTTAAATTTAAAAAATGAAGGGGTTGTGACTTTTTTTTTTAATTGAAGCGTGAATGCACTGCATATTAAATATAGCTGGTGCTCTGCTCTGAAGCCCAAGTTGTGTGTGTGAAATAAAAGCTCGTTTGAGTAGTCTTACAAGCCTAATGGAGGCATCATCTCAGCTTTATAAATAATGTAAGTTGTGTATAATGTGGAGTCCCCAGAGACTGCAGAGAAAGCATCATTACCAGCCTTTTCAACCTGCTGGAGATCTTAAATTGATTTACAGCACTGAACTGGTGCAAAATGATACATAAGGATGACACAGGGTCAACCTGTAAAAGTCTATGATGTGAGCCTGTTAGTTCAGTCGTCATAATTAAACCAGATTATGAGGGCAGCGAAGCAAGCGTCTGTGACATGTGCCATTGTGCTTCAGATACGGGTGGTTTAAGAATCAAATAAAGAGATCACCGTGTTTATTATTTAAGTTACGCAAAGAGTAGTTGAAATTAAAGCTTGTGGCCCTGTGAAGAATAAATGCTGAACCAATTTAGGTTGACTCGTAACCTCTTTCTTGCGGTCATTATCAACTGAAATAGCTGAAGGTATGTGCAACTTGGAGGTATGTGTGGAGGGAAGTGTTGGTGCGTGAGTATCTCTGAATTTTATATATCCTTTCGCAAGCCTCAGAATCAGCTAGACTTTGCCTGCAGACTGTGCTATCAGATGTCAAAGGGACAAACAGGTAAACAAGCTAATTGTTGGGGCTTTTTTTTTTTTCCCTAGTATTTTTATCCTACTAAAGTTTGTAAGTGCCTGTTGAAATGTTCCTGCAGATCTGAGATCTTGTATAGTGTATGTATAGTTCTATCTTGAACTACATGATCAAACCTATTTTAGAACAGAGGCTGTAATTTTGAATATGGGTTGGCATAGGTCACTACTTTTCTTAGCGAAGGCAACTGTGGCTTCAGAGTAGTGTTTCTGCTCTAAGTAGCTTAGAAAGTAGCATGCCACAGAGTAAAACACTTGTTATATACTAAACATCTTGGGTCTTGCTGTTTCTGCTGATAAAATTGCTATGAAGTGTTTCAGGAAAATCCTGCTAAAACTCCTTTTTCTTCTTTCTGCTAGTCAATGTGCTGCTTGGCGATTTGGCAGTTTTGCATGTATTAGTGGTTAAACCATCTCCTCGTACCTGAATTGGTGTGAGCTCTGCATTGCCTCTCCTGAGCTTCTTCCAGCCAAGAAAGAAACATCTGTTATTTTTAGTCACAAATGTAAGTTGGAAAATGAGGGATACAAGAGAAGCGGAGAAAATAAATGGTCAGTAGCGGTGAGAGATCCATTAGTCTCCAGGTTCAGTCACGTCTCAACAGCATGTGCTTTAGCTGAGGTGCTTTTTGAGTGGCAGGTAAAAGAATTAAAGCTTGCTTTTGGGTGCAGTGTCTTATAAAGTGGATGTGAAGCTCTCTTCTGCTGTGTCAATGCAGATGAATAAATGAAACTACCTTATTGAAGAGAGCGCCATAAAATCTGTGAAAATGACAATCAGATTTCACAAACTGCTTTACGGTTAACGAAGTGATTCTACTGATGTTTTTTTGTTGGGTTTAGATTTTTTGTGGGTTCTTTGTGGTGCTGTTTTTTTTAATTTCTGGTTTAGGTTTTAATGACAAACTCACCCAGTTACGCTTTCAGAGTGGGGAAAGGTCTGTTTTGCCCATAAAAACTTTGCTTCTTTCCCTCTGGTAGCTGCAGACTGGTAGTCTTCCACTGGCCTGCCTTCTGTGTATAGCAATGTCTCAAAAAATTGAATACATACAAGCCTTATAATTAAAAGATGATATGCAGTTCCTAGAAGTTTACCTTTGAAGTTTACTGAACAGAAAATTCAAGTTTAAAACATAAACACCAAATTGGCAAGCGTGGCTGGAAATGCTAGTGCCTTAAAGGCTCATCTACTCAGGTGTCTCGCACTTGTCGAGCTGTTTTGCTCAGGCTACCATGGCGTAACTTTAGAACAGCGGTTTTTTGCTTGGGATGGGAAAGAAGTTGTTTAAAATTGATACTTTTTAATTGATAGAGTTGTATCCCTGCAGACTGTTGTAGAACTGTTTCCCTTAGAATGTCACTCTTCTTCAAGGTTTGAACTAACCAGAGAAAATGTTAGACTGAGCCTTTTGTGAAGGGCTTTGGGGAGGGTGGATTCAGTGGTGAGGAGAAGGACACTCTTGGCTGCTGCTGATTGCCGCAAAGATCTCTATCCTCCTCCTTGGACAAATGTTAATTTGCATTACAGAAGCTTTTAGATTTTGTGTGTATTTGAGTGGGGGGTGTCTTTGTTTTTAATAGGATAGAGAAGCCAAACTTTTCATAAAATAAACAGGCTAATTTCAAGGAATGTAAAACATTTTCCAGAATGAACCTGGATCGTACAGGATCTCTCACTGCTTCAGTTTTATGCCTGCATGTGTTGGCTTTGGAAGTGCCTGTAGTTGAGTAGGAGCAAAGATCGAGTACGGTACTTCTAATTAGACTGTGTGAGGTCAAGTATTCAGTGCACATAAGGCTGAACTTTTCTGAGTTGTCTAGATGGGTCCATATTTTTTTATTTTTTTTTATTTTGGGGAAGGAGGGAGGATGTGTATTGGGTACTGCGGCACTGGGGTTGCTGTGGTGGAAGTTGCACAGCTGTGTGCCCACAGTGCTGGCTCCTGGTAGCAGTACTGCATGTGACACGGCTGCTGGGTTGAGCTGTCATTAAATTACAAAGGGTTTTCTGCAAGTACGGATTCCTTTACTCAGTTGTACACTTCTTGCAAGTGCTGTGTCTTGGAAGGCTGCATAAAAGCTGAGTTTAGATCAAGAGTTGAAGCTTTTTTACTTTTTTTCCCCCCACCCTCTAGACTTCCCAATGCAGGGAACCTGACCAGTACGGCTATTCTGGACACTTGTACAGTTCAGTCATTCTAATGTAGCTCTGCAATTGTTTTGGACTATATGTCACTTTTATTTCAATATGGGGTATCCACTTGGGAAAGTGATACTAGAATAGATGTCACCAGCCTTTCCCATTTTGTTCTTCCCCCACCCTTTCCCTAGCATGCACAGGCGAAGTCTAGAGCACAAGGAGGAAAACAAATTATTTTAAAACATGCCTTTATATAAGTCATTATATTTAGGCACTGTTCAAAGCAGTATCATCCAAAGGCAACTATTATGTTGACTTGGCATGTAAGCAAATTATTAATGTGGTTCACCAGTGATTTCTGAAGTGTTATTTCATATTTCTGTGCTTATAAAGGGAACACTCTTCCCAACATGGCAGCAGATGAGACTGTTTGAGTAAGTCAGTATAGACAGTCTCAATTGTAGCACTTAATGGTATTCAGAAGTATTTAACTTGCAAGTTTTTGTCATTAAAATCATTAAAATGCCAATCCACATCAAAGTGATCTATGGACTATCAATCCAATATGGGGTAACTTGGAAATAAGATACCCATTAAAAATTTTGTACAATGCTAAAGTGATTATAGACAGAATTGTGAGAGTTTTCACTGTCTCCTTGCTTCTGCCCCCAGCGTGGGTGTAAGAATCACGTCTGCCCTCCAGCTCTAACTGGTGGACCTTCTTTCAGTACTCGGAACTATCATTTGAGGGGGAGCTGAAAATGTATCCTCTTAATACGGCTTTTGTGCATGTGTAGAAGTTGGATTTCAGGATTTACAGCATTGAAGAGTTTCTTCTACAGAGGTTGCAAGGCTGATGTACATGTTTAAAAACTTGTTTAGGTAGATGAAAGCCAAAAAGCACGTGTGCACGCACAGCTATGTAGCAGGTCAAAAAGTTTCCTGTGAATTCAGGGAATCCTTTATGTTCGGATTGCTTGGGGCATGCAGTGACCATAGTTGATCATACTTTTGCTTGCTTTTCTTCCTCACTTTGTTCAGTACTGGGAATTAGTATCTCATTCTTCTGTGTTTACGTGAAAGACTGACTTAGGATAATTTTTCTTACAAATCATTTCAGACTTCTGATTTCAAGCATTTTAAGGCCTTGA
Organism: Cariama cristata; assembly: GCF_000690535.1. Classification (NCBI taxonomy): domain Eukaryota; kingdom Metazoa; phylum Chordata; class Aves; order Cariamiformes; family Cariamidae; genus Cariama; species Cariama cristata. The sequence continues at coordinate 5,878 of NW_009603298.1, forward strand.
CAGTAATAGCAGCATTCTGTCTGGCGTAGTGTGAAGAAGCCAGGGCATGAGACTCTTAAAGATACCTTATTATGCTGGTATGCATGTGGCGTTATTCACACTTGATAGGTATACTGTATGTGCATGTGGACATACGAATGCCTAAAATAACATTCCCTACTGTTGAAAGTTAAAACACTTGGATCAGATAAATGTAGACTAAACCTATATATAGTTGAGAAGAGCCTGTAAATTTATCAAGGTGTGTGTATGTAATAACTATTTATATATAAATACTTAAATGCTGCTTAAAAGCATAAAATCAGTTTTGGTTAAAGATGAAGTAAATAACTGGAGAATCATGTTGCAACAAATTGTGGCTTCTACTTAAATGGGTTTCTAAGGGTGATAGGAGGAGGAAACATCTGCTGCCTGGTCAGATGCTGTTAATGAGTTGCATATTTGACTTCATTCTAACAATATGTTTCACCTTTGGATCTGTTAGTTTTCATTTGAATGTTGACGTGGGAGGAATTAATCAAATGTCCTTGCTGTCTGACATGTGTCTTACTAGTAAGGACTTTAATTCAGCTGATGTGTTGAGGGACAAAATATGTGGCTTGTAGCTTAGCTGTATTTCCTGAGCCAGTGGAGAGAGGGCTCTCGAAAGTTTTCTCAAAAATTTGGAAATATATATGAGAGAGAGGATGGAAGGTGGTACAGAACTGACATTTCCTGCTGTTTCACTTGATGGTTTAATTCTCTTTGTCCTTGTAAATTATAAAGCTGAAGAATAGCAAAGGTGTACAGCTTGGGTGTTTTGGTTGGTTGTTTTTTAACTCTTAGTCCTTTTTTTCCTTCTAGTCCTCCCAAGATGTTGCAAAACGAGCTCTGCTAGTGTTTTGGTAGGATAAAAAATTTGGCAGAACACCTTTGCTCACTGTTGGCCCGTTGTCTTTTTTCCAAGGGTTTCTGAGCTATGTTGTATGAAACAAAAAGTTACTTTCAAGTTAGGCCGCTAGCACCTGCTTAGGAGTGTGGATTCTGCTTGCAGGTCCTGCAAAGTTACTGAAGCTGGCTCATCAGTAAAACGCAGTTCTATTTGAAGGGTCTTTCTCTTGATATCTAAATGCTCTGTTGTGAAATTTGACATATGTTTACCACTGTTGTGGTTTCCTGAATGAAATCTACTTTGGGGAAAGCAGTTTTGGTTTTATTTTATCCTAGGGAGGACTTCAGGGAGGACTTTCTTCTGGTTAGTACAACTACAAGTTGTCCGATTTTTTTGTTGTTGTTGCTGTTGTTTTTGTTTCGTTTTTCCCCTCCTCTGTTGACCTTGCTCCATGTATGTTAAAATAATCCGTCTTGCCTTTGCAGATAGGCTGGGAGACAAACAGTACGTGAACTTGACAAGGGTTAGTCATGGTTGCTTGAGGTATCTGGTGCTATAGTGACGGCCATGGTATGGGAACCTCTGTAGATCAGAATCAGTAGCTCACAATCAGTGAAAAAAGGGGTGGAAAAATGGCTTCTTTCCAGGGCTATATGTGAAGCAAGGTGACAGTGATGAGGACTTGCATTTTAATGGAATGGAGTCATACACGAAGCCAAACTTCAGTGGTACAAGCCGTGAAGGAAGGATGAGCGAGGCAACTCGGAAGACTTCTAGATGCCTTGAAAATATTCAAAAAGTAATGCAAAATTTGGAGAGGGATTATTTCTCATTATATTTTTCTCTGCTTTGCCTTCTGCTCTCCCTGGTTTGTATTTGAAATTCTAAAAAGTACAGTAAGGTCACAGGCCGTTTGAAATAGGACTTGGTGAAGTGGTCAAAATCAGAGAAACAAAGGGATCTGACTGAGAGTTCATCATAATTCATGAGAGTCTGTTCTTTGTAGAATTCTGGACAGATCTTCTATCTTCTGTTGAAATGTATGATTTTTGATTAATAGCACTGAATCCGTTGAGTTTGACTTCCTGGTGAAAATGCCATATTACTTTAAAAAGCGGTTCTCTCGTGACTCTGCCTGTGAACGGTAAACAGTGCTTGGTCCCTACCTCTGTGTACTAGCGCTTGATATGATTTTGTGTTTGTGCCGAGATGAGCAGAGTTCTGTTCAGTTTTCCTGAACCAGTTGTTTTTCTGATGTGGACCAAATTCTTGTTTTCAAATGATTAGCAGGTTTGTTCGTTGTTTTGAGAATGGAAAGGATCTCTGGAGGTCATCTGCTCCAACCCCCTGCTCGAGCCTGGCCACCTAGGTTACCCACTACCATGTCCAGATGGCTCCTTTTTTCCAGTTGTATGCCAACAGCATTATTGTTTTGAGACAACAGCGCTGAAAGTAGATTTGAAATTTACCTAGACCTTCTCATAGACCTGACAACATGTATGTGACCGACTTCAGGGATAGTTAAATGCATTATGTGATTACTCTGGTTTAATTTCAAATGTGTCGTCTTTCAGGAATCTCAAACATATCTAAAGTGCGTGCTTCCCTGCACAGGGACGGAAGAGGGAGATGGGGGAGACAGACTCAACTCGTGGGGCTTTGCCAAGGTCTTACCATGAATCTCCAGTGTTCAGGACCACAGTTTCATCTCCCTTCACACAGTCTCTTGGTCTTTCCTCTTATCGTCAGACACTTCTGCCTTTTTATCACTGAGGAGATAGACAGATAAAACAAACATTGGTTATGTCTTTGTCCCTGTTCTGCTAATTACCTGGTGAATGCAGCGACAAGCTATACTATTTTAAAAAATGTGAATTTTGACCTTGCTGAATGTCTCGGAAGACCTGGCTCATGTATAGGTTGCCATTTTGGCCGTTACAGTTTCCTGTTTTGCATTTTTGCCTGCTGCTGGCTTTACAGCCTGGCATGCTTAATAACAGGCCCTTTATTATCTGTGCTAGCTAGTGTCAGTGTTAAGTGCTTCCACTTGGATGTAGTAGCCAAAGGAAAAGTCTTTGTCTTTATTAACTGAAAAACTTAAGATAATGTAATTATAGTTTCTGTAATGTGTTGTATTAGATTTCATCTGGAAAATATTTTATAAATAGTCTCAGCTTAAAACTCTGTAGTGTGTGGTATTTTTGGACAGATGGATATGAAATTGCTTCTCTTTTGTCTGAAGTTTGCTGTCTAGTTACCTAGAGCAGAAGACAGTGGTAGCGGGGGGATGTGAATTGCTTGCTGGAGCATCTGGTTATTCAGAACCAGCTAAGGGCAGAGCTCATTGCTCTGGGGATGAGACAAGCGAGGGTTTGCAAACTGACTGAAGTACTCAAGTCTGAGCGTGAACTAATCTTTGTCCTGGATATCAATTTAAAATTACGGGGGTGGCAGCTCCGCAAGATGGAGAGAACTCTTTAAGAGTTTGGCTTCTCTCAAACCACAGCCACAGATTTCTTCGCATGTGCTGGCTGGGTGACTTTGGTGCTCATCCTGCTTGGAGCTGATCCGGCTGTTCTGCAGAACAGTTGTTGTTGTTTTTGCCAGGTTAGGAAGGTGAATTGGCTGACAGACTGCAAGCAGAGGGGAAATTATGTTGGAATACCGAAGGGAGTAAAGGGAAACCTTTTCTCTTTGGGTAGGAGCAAGCCATTAGAGCTGCTTCATCTGCTTGTGGACCTGTGACCTTGCTGGCCCAAGGCAGCTGTTGGAGGTAGCCAGTTATAAACGAGTGCTGTAGCACTCCCAGATGAAGACTTCCTTAATATGCTTGCCAAGGAAAGGTCTGATTTACAGGGTTTTTTTTACCGGATACTTATGTTGGTGATTAGCATGGTGAGGTTAGACTGCCAACAGTTACGTCAGTCACAAAGCCCCAGTGTAGTTCTATTGGCAGCAAAATGACAATGATTAATGATACAGTGTGTTTTACAGGGGGTGAGGGAGGATGGATGGGGAGGAACACTTAAAACAAGCTTTCTGGTCAAGTGCTGGTTTGCTAGTATAAACTGCAAGCTGTATGAGAAAGGTTCTTCTAGTGTAATGTAATCATGTGAACAGAGCACATGCAGTGCATGTTTTGTATGAGATAGGACAAATGTTTGTCCTCATGGGGAAAAGAATGTCCTCCCAGTTTAACTTCTTGGTAGTAGAAACTTTCTTTTCCTCCTTAGAGGATGAAATAACTTGAAACAACTGGCAGACCAGGTACTGTTAGCATTGTTATCAAGAAATTAGAGAAAATTAAATCCATTAAAAAGTCTTGTGTAAAAGCAGGCTGGTGTTACCAGAAATCGCTGCCAGTGAAGACGATTGGGGCACCTGAAGATGATACGTGCTGTAAGCCAATGCACTGCTTGTAGCTTTCCTGGGTTCTGCACCACTGCGTAAGTCACTTTGAAATTTTTGGCTTTCAATCTGCTTTCCTGAAAAGAAGTTTAGAAAGCACTTGTTTTAATGGTGTATGGTAAATGTGTTTAAAAACCCTTTTTCTTGTTGCTGCTAGCTATTGAACATCTCCAAACATCGTGTCTTTGTAATATATTTCTTAACTTCAAAGAATTAGACTATCTACAAATGTAAAATACAAACTTTAGGTATTTTCCCCAGTGGCAGTGCTGGGACAAAGTTCTCGCTGAATTCCCTTGTAACCTTCTGCTATGCCAAGGGACTATCCAGACCCTTGGGAACCCAACTGTAATTTTTTTTTTCCTTCTGGCTTGGCTGCAGGCTTCTTGGAAATTTTGTTCTGTGCCGAAAACGTCACCTAACATAACTGACATAAACACTCCAGGGCTATTTACTACAGTTTACTGGATAAGTGTTCCCCTTTGCCCTCGGCTGCACTCGTTTATCAGCTATGACTCTTGCTTATGGTCAGACCCGATGTGTCTCCTGTGGTTTGTGAACTGGGAGCAGGTGAGAACTGGGAGCGCTGGTGGCAGGCCGCTTTGGCTGAGGTCTCGTTTTTCTGAATATAGACAGGTTTCCATCACACCTTTGCCTAGCTTCTGTCCTCCCCTGACTTGGGACACGAGGGCTCTCAATCCTCCAGGCCAGCCAGCAGTCAGAGTCATTTGAGCCTAAAGGCTTGTTATCTCAGGAACTGAGGAGTACTGGTTTCAGCCCCAGAATTAAAGGCATCTAGATTGTCAACTTACAGACAAGGAGTCTGAAATCTTTGTGTGCTCTTCTCGTGCACTAGCTTTCAGCCTAGAAGTAAGTAGTCTTGGAAAGCTGCAAGTCCTGGGAGTTCATCCTTGCAGTTGTGCTTTGCGATGGATTTGGGGCTTGGAGTCCTTCTGTCCTCTGTGCTAAGACAGCTACAACTTTTTCATCAGTAGCAGGCAGCAGTGGAATATTTGGGAAGCATTATGGCTGTTTTCGCTAGCCTGCTGCTGACCCTGCAGAGCATGTGGTGTTGGGGAAATACTGTGTTTTGGTATCTCAGTTGTAAGGCTGCAGTACCGCAGCTTTGTAAAACCTGAATTTTGAAACTTTAAACTGGTCTTGGAAAATTATAGTGGAATGAATAATAAGTTGCCTTAATTCCATACGCAGAATCATATAGGCTCTGTTAATAAAAAAAGCTCACAGATAAGGAAAGGGTACTGAGTAATTCTTTATGTGGCTTGATTCCTCTTCCAGAATCATAAAAAGTGTACAGATAACCAGGGGATCAGATAGATAGATCACAGCCATTTTCTTGTGCTATAAAACTTCCGTATTCCCAGTAAGCAATGTAGGAGGATATCTCCCACTTCCTTTTCAAGCTATGCGGTTCCCAAGTGCTGTATGAAATATCAGTTCCTATCTGTGGGTTGAAACCTTTGTACAAAACCCTCCAAAGCCTTGATCTCAGGAATATGAGAAAACAGTTTGACGTGAGATTCTGCAGATGTTCTGGCATAAGGCTGTGGCAGCTGCTTTTACCTTATCCTGCAGGTTTTTTTTGGATCTCTCTGACTCCTCCTGTATGGGTGCACCGTCATTTTGTGCTTTTAGCAGGGGAGAGGTGTGTCTGACTTCTGGGTCCATGCTCGGCCGTACCCCATCAGCAGTAGTTAGGAGGCCCTTTTGTTGGCCGCGATGAGAGCGGTAGCACTGCCACGTGCCCTGGTCTCAGCCCTGGTGCCTTTGCCCTCTGTCCCCTTGCTGCGGTGGCCATCGGTTCTTGCTCAGGGCAAGCTGCCTCTGTGCCGTGACTTACTGCCCTGTTTCTCCGTGGTGTGGAGGTGTTGTGTGGGGTAATGGCGTGTGTTCTCCCACAGCTGTCTTGATGCCGTCCTGCCAGCAAACGTTTTGTGCCGGTGGTCACCTCTCCGACTCTCTTTGTCTAATACTCTCCTCTCAATCAGTAGCTTTCAAGAGTTTTGTTCTCCAGTTGTTAGCAGGAGAAGCTAAGGCTTGATGTGAAGGAAGTGGCTTGCCCAAAGGAGATGAGAGCTGTGTCTCCTGAGCAGCAGCCCAGCGATCTCCGTGACAGAACTCTTCTGCCAACAAGGTTTTACAGGCTTAGGTATGGCAGGAAAAAATTGCACAGGTAGCAAATTTAGTTGCAGTCAGTAGGCTTCTGTGGATTAAAACGCTCCTGAGAATGGAGCTTTTAGACTTCATTGGTGAACCGACTGTTGTCTGGCAGGTTGTTGACCTCCAACCACAATAACGTGCAATACCTGTTTTGTTCCAAGCGTGCCTGTCGGTTCAGGGAAAAGCTAGTGCTCCTAATGCCTGGTCTGCAGTTAAACCAAGAATTGTTCTTTTGGTTCCGTGGCGTAATTGTCAGATGAAAACATTTGTAAAAGTAAGAGACCATGTAAATGCCTTTGTACTTGTGTGTCAGTAGCTTTATTCTTCCACAAGTACAGTTTTTAATACTGGTGAAATTGTATCCTGTTCTAGGATTACATTGAGGTGTAGTTGAAGACGATTCAAGTTTTTAGTGTAGGCAAGCTCAAACTTGTGCCTCACATGCCAGTAAAGGCCTTGATCAACCTAGATCTTGCTGGTGTATTTTAAATGCGAATCCAAAGCTTCCTTAACTTGATCTCAGGAGGATCCCTGTAAATTTGTATTTGCCTGTAAATCCTAACCTTTGAGTCTCACTTCCTTGTGTGTAAGCTGAAGGGGCATCTGTGAACACTGTGATCTTCATTCCTTCCATTTGTAAAGGATCTCGTGAGTTCAGGTGGCTCAACAAATGCCAAGGTACTGGCAGGGATTGTCTGCTACCATGGGTGATGCAGAAGGTGCTCGCTGTCCTGGGGACCAGGAGCAAACTGGGGTTTGCGTCGTCTGAAGTCCAGTCCTGGTTTTCAGAAGGCCACTAGTGGCGTGCCATAATTAAACAATGTTTCATTGGAGGGTGGAAATCTGGAAAATCTTGATGTTTGTTTCTGGGTAGTATAAACTTGGCTTGGAAAGCTGTACCATCTTTAAATGCTTTCTCTGTCCAGAATGGTAGTTGTGAATTGCAGGACGCTTCACGAAATTTAATGTAGATCTTTTGCTCTGCCTTGTGACATTTTTAAAGACATGATGAAGATACAGTGTTTTAAAGGTCATTTAAAGGCAAAAAATACCTCTTCTAGTTCTTGCAAGTAAGGAGGAAAGCTAGAAGAATCCTTTTAAAAAAAGGAAAGTGTGTGTCCCATCAAATGCATTGAAATGTCTTCAATATTGGTGAACTGAAGAGGCTATTGTTATTTCAAGTGTATAAATGGTGGGTGAGTGACTAATCTGTGAAAATCTTTATTTTAACAATGTTCCTTTTTTGGTTTAATTTTCATCAGTTTATTCTGCTTTGCTGAGGCTTGACCTAATACCACTTTTATTAGTGAGTAAGTAATTTTTCTTTCTTGGTTTTTGTTGTCTCTTGCTTTAGTGAAACATTCTGCTTTAAAGCTGGGGATCTTGAGCTGTAATTTAACATCTTTACTTAATCTCTGATAAATGAGGTCTGGGTCACAGTCTTTAGAAGTGGTTTAATGCAGCTGATGTAACTGTATTGCTGCATGCTCTTGGTAAAATGAATCACTTGTAGGAGCAGTGGCTTGTCTAAGCTGAGCCTAACTGGAGTGTATTTGGTGGGGTTCCCTCCTTAGAAATAACCCCGTTGTAGCACTACTCTGGCTGGGGCTGACAAGCCCCAGACTAAATCCGTGCAGGCTGTGCTAGGCTGTGCCTTTCTGTGGAGACAAAACACATCTTGCGTTTTATGAGCTTGACTCAAAATTTTTGATGCCTGAGTAGTGATGGGCATTTTTCTTGTTTTTAAAAATTGTCCTTTATGCTGCAAATGTATGTTTTAACCACTTTTCTTAAAACAAAACA
>NW_009603299.1:0-29807 GCF_000690535.1 Cariama cristata
GAAAACGCTATGGAGAAAGCGGCTTTTGCTGAATGTTTTATAACGTGCCAGGGAACCTTTATCAAACATTTAATCCCAAACCTGGCTTTGAAGCAGGGAGGCATACAATTCCGTAATTAATTTTTTTTTTTACCTTCTTTTGCTAATCGCTGATAAAAAGCTTAATTCTATTAACAACTCTACTTGACAAATTGCACCGTTCAACGGAAGCATTTAGAAATTAATTACGCATTTTATTGCATTAGATCGGATAAACAGGGGAACGCCGACTGAGCAAGAGAGGAGCATCAGCACAGGGCCCACTGTTGGGATGGCGACCATTTTTTCCACCAGCTCTGAGCGTGCAGTTCACATGGCTAGAGAATTGCTGACAGGACTGTTTTCCCATTTGTTTGTTCTGGTCTCTTTGCTGATTGCAAAAGTTCCACGTAGGAGAGTTTATTTTTGTAAAGGTGAAATGCAAAGCTATGGTGAAAATTAGAGCTAAGCACAACTTTCTATGCTGAACAGCCTCCGGGGGGATAGCCAGGCTCGGTGAGTCTGAGGATAAAGAGAATATGGGATGTCTGAACACACTGTGAGGTGCAGAACCAGTGAAGTGTTGTGGAGCACAAATGGGCAGACTGGGACAAGGGGAAGTCCAATACGTAGTATGTACACCTGACAAGAGAACCCCTGGGGTTTTTTATATACGTATGTGCATAGATGTAGACGTGCATGTATATATGCATGCACATGCATATATGTGTAGATACAGATACGTCATGAAATTCCTTGGTGGGAAATTCAGAAACCATTCATGGTTTGTTGAAGACAGTCTAAAAAAATAGGGGAGATAACTCACATGCCATTTTGGTTTCTTTTATCTACCATCCTAATGTATTATACCTGTCCGCAGCAAGATTTAAGGATATTATGATTCAGAATTTCATTAGGGAGTGTCGGGATTTGCAATGCAGTTTTCATTCTCGTTCTTGGTTTGAACCTTGCTGACATTTGAAAGGAGATTTGGGTTCATTCCTGTTAACCTGTAATGCGTGGATGGCATTTCTCCTTACTTCCAGCCTTGCTGCCTGTGTGCCTGGTTGTTTTTTTCTCAGCTTTGTTTTTATTTCTTAGAGGCACATCAATAACCTTTCTCTTTGGCTGTGATCCATATAGTTGTGACCCTGATGAGTTTCAGTCTGAATCTGGAAAAGGCAAGGAGAAGAAAATGAACTTCATTTCTCGCTGCTGCCTCATTTTCTGTTCGTGGGCCGGGTAAACGTGGGTGCCTATAACCAGCCCTGTCAGCTGCGACGCCTTTTCCCCGAGTTAGGAAGTGCGTGGACCAGGTTAACTGTGTGCTCTGGGGCAGCTCCTGCTTCCTCCCGACAGGCTCCATCTGCAGGGAGAGGACACGCAAGGGGCAGCGAAGCCAACACGCCAGAAATGCAGATGCTTCTGGCCAGGTTGAGCCCTCCCTTTATTTCCCCAGTGAGTCCAGGCACAGCCTCAGGAGCGGGAGGCAGCAGGGATGGCTGTGGCCAGGCTGCCCAGGAAAAGACCCACTCCTATGGGGAGGCAGGGAGTGACCTACCCACACCGCTGTGGCTGCTTCTTGTAAGCGGCAACCTGCTCCAGCCTGGGTCTTGGCCCTTTTTATTCCCCAGCCACACTGGGCTCTGCAGCCACATCGTCTCCGTCCACCCCTGCCACTACCTCCCCCCATCCCTCACACACTGGCACACATGATCTGCAGCTGGTGGCCAGAGCTCTGGAGCATCGGTCAGAGGATGCTCTTCTGACATCTCTTTTCACAGTGCTTGGCAAGGACAGCAGCTGGGGACTTGGTTAGTGCTGCTCCTCTTGGTGTGGGAAGCAGAGATGTGGAGGTGTGGGTTGGTGGCCAAGGCACTGGAGAATAGAGGAACACAGGAACAGGGAGGTCATTAGTGCCTCCTTGGTGCACATCTCTCTTTAGATGGCAAATTTCCTTTACTTTGGAGGCATCGATTCTAATTTTTCAGTTAAGGCTAAGTTTATACTTCTGTTTTCAGGCTTATTTTTTGCTTTCTAATCTTTATTAGGAGAAACTAATTTTTTTTTGCGTAGATACCCTTTGGTATCATAGATGTTCAAAACCACGTAAGAGATGCCAGGGGGAGGAGAGATTTTTTCCTTTTTTTATTTTTTCCTCTCAGAAAATGAAAAATTAAAAATATCCACGATTTGGAAAATCATACATTGAGTTAATCATCTCTTATTGCATCTTGAGTCTTCTTGATTAGGTGCTCTCAGCCACTTTGGTTTGCCAGAGCTCATGGTGTCAACCCTCCTACACAGGTATTTTTCACAGGCATCAGCTGGGAACCCCAGAGGGGAACCCAAGAAGGGGCACGGCCAGTCCTAAATAGCTTTTATTAGGGAGGGGAGTCAAAGGGCTGTGGTGATGAAAGGCAGGCAGAGCGTAATCTAGTTGTAGGAGTACGAGAGAGGCAGAAACAGATATACAGATGGTGCACGGCAACTAAGAAAAGAAACATGGTGAAGGAGTGAAAGAAAAATAAATAAAAGTTAATAGAGCTAAGCAGAAATACTGAGAGGAAAAATATAGTGCTGCTGAAAGAGGGAACAGAATGAACTCAGAGACAGGCAACAGGGATGCTGCAGAGAAAAAAATATTAACAATAAAAGATAGATCACAGCGTGCTGGATGGCAAGAAATAAACAGCAAGTTTAGACAATTTCAAGGAAAACTATTGAGTCAAAATGTGGAGAGGGAAAAGAGAGAGAGAGGGTAAAAAGGCAAGGTGGGGAAAAAGGAATTCAAAGGTGCCTTTGAAAAGAATAATTAAGTGACGAAGGCATCAATGCCAAATTACTGTGGTACTCCAGGGGCTGAGGCATTCAGCGATGAAACCTGTAGGGATTGCCAGGGAGCGGGGCTGAACTGAGAGGGCCAGGAGCCTGGTGGCAGCCTCCCAGCCCACCCTCCCGGGGGGCTGCGCAGCCCTGTGCTGCTGGTCCAGCTCCCTGTATAGCCCTGGGGACCCTCTCGGAGAGGAGGAGCGGTTTAGGGAAGAGATGCCTGGAAAAAATGGGGAGAGAAGAAGTGCATCTGCCTCAATGAGCCTGCTGGCTTTGGGGTCTGTGCTGCTTTTGAGGCTGGATGTGCCCTTCCTGGGATGCTTACTTTGGGCTTGCAAAGCCAAGCCCTGTGTTTGGGGTACCGGGCTAGCATTAATGCAAGGTAGGAGCTAAGGGGGAGTAAACCATTGGTGTCCGGTGAGGCAGGAGGAATTTATTAGTATTTAAAACTAAATCAATGCACTGCCTGAAAAAACGATTCTTTGCCCTGAATATTAATGTCAATTTGGCATATGTTAATTTAAATTTAATTTAGTTGTATAGGATTTCTTCTCAGCCCTATGCATGAATGGACAAGTGATTTTGCAACATGACTTCATCTGGCCTTTGTGCTTGTAAAGCCATCAAAACACGTTCATCCACAGGCCAGGATTTCCCCATCTCCTCTCTCCTCTGGTCCCCTGCTTTCCTTTCCTGCCTTTACAGTGCTAAGCTTGATGGAGCGTGGCAATATCTGATGGTGAATGTGAAAACAGTACGCAAAAAATTTTCACCCTTGCAGAATGAGCCCTGGCAAAACCACCGCTGTGTTCCTTGCTTAGGTTCCAGGAGCTATTAATAGAGGTCTACTAAGGTTTATTAATTATACTATTATACCAGGCCTTTTTCAATATGAATAACGTGCACATTTTGTTCCCATTTCCCCGTGTCTTTTTGTCATCTGAAAAGGCGTATGTCGATGCAAAAACTTTTTAAAAGAGAAGGAAGCCTAGCCAGGCAGGCACTTTGCAGTATGTGTATCCCAGCCCCAGCGTACCCAAAAGATCTTTGTTGTAAGACCTCAGCCTGTGCTGATGCTGCGGTTGTAGCTGGGCAAAACAGGAAAACTTGGTGTCCTCAGGGTGTTGGGCAAATCAGACTTTATTTTGAATCCTGATCTGTGCCAATTGACAGCTCCCTGAAAAACCCACCAGGTGAAACACATCAGTAAGAGTTCATTATTTACAGGCCTGACATCTAGAAGTGCAGCTGAGCATCTCAGCTTCCATTAATAGAAGTCAACATGACCTGACAGGACTTTGATCTCCTGAAAATAACACCAGGTTTCTGCAGGCCAGCGGTGGGTGTAGGGCTTTGCGGGCAATTTACAAGAGACTCTTCAGGGCCCTTCACTGAAGAGCTTAGCCTTTCAGAGCATGATCCTGTAAGTCTGTGCTTAGGCAACTAGCCCATTGAGTTTAATGGGATTACTTGTGTGAGCAAGGCTTTGTGAGACACAGCTATAAGGGGTGGTGGAAATGTATGGAGCTGCAACATTACTGTATAACATGAGGGGGATGCGTACAGCCCTGGGAATATATTGATTGGACTCACAGCGACATGGTTCCTGTCACTTGGGAGGGGGTATAGCCATTTCATTTGCACTGTGCTGAAGTATGTTGAAGGCTAGAGAGAGCCAAAAATGACATGGGAGTGGGGCTGGTATAGATGGGGGCTGTTTGGACAGGGAGGAGGCCTCGTGGAGCTGAGGAAACGCGTGTGAGAGATGGGGAAGGGTGGCAGAGACGTGCGTGGAGGCCGTGACTGATGGTGCCCGAGGCAGCTGAGGCACTGCTAAAGTGGGGTGGGGGGAGATTCGCAAATATTTTGTTCCGATTCAAAAGCAAATCTTGACTCGATGATGTTTGCAGCCCTTCTGCCGTCCCTCTCTGCAAGCATGGAAGCTTGGGTAGAACAAACCCTCATGAAGAGGAAATTGCTACTATCAATATTCTATCAAAGGTGAATTTGAAATGGTCTGATGGATGGGGAAATTTGCATTTTGTGCTGCCAGCTTTTGTCCGAGTCACAGGTTTTGTTTTTCCCTGGCCCTTAATTAGCTGAGTCAAGCTGGATAAATCACACACCGATTTACCGACCTGAATGCTTGAGTGGCCCACCCACCAGTAGGTGCCATCTCGGTCTGACCAGGTTGCTTCCCCCACCGCTCAGCACGTCGCCCAGGCCATGAGCTGTGCTGGGAAGTGCTGGTGGGGCTGGTCTGCCTCCCAAAGCCCCTTGCGTGAACTCAGCCTCGATCCGTACACATGCTTGCACATTTTCCAACGTTTCTGTCGTGTACCCAATCTGCGTTGTGCTGATTTTGTTAGTGATGCAGATGTTCCAGTCCGGTGGTACGTAGGAGGGAATGGTGGATTTTACAGCTGACTGTAATATTCACAATATGTGTAATGTGTCAGGAAAAGATTATTTGCTGCCAGAGAATACATCAATAGTCCCAAATAATAAATGAGTGTGAGAGTTGGATATTTCCTTTGCTATCACAAAAATGCTAGCTTTCATCAGACACATTTTTTTTCTCACACGCTTTGTAACTTGTAAGTGGGTTTGGTCAGCAGTGCAGCTTCCTCCTGATTTTAATCAGGAGAAAAACCCCTGGATCGAGGCTTGCCCTGCAAGCTATTGCCTCTTAAGGAACCATTTGACGTGAGTTTCAAGCGCTATTTAGCTCCAGGTTTTGCAGAGTCCTGCGATGTCTGTCCAGGAAGCCCAGTAATGTTCTCCAGATGGCATTTTCCAGAGGATGGCATGCGCTTGCAATAGATGTGATTTCTGCCTCTATGGGGACTGGCAGGGAGGAAGGATGACTTGGCAGCTCCCCTTCCCTGGCAGAAAGCTGCACTAAAGACATGTCCCCCCCTCCTGTGCTGTACCCCGAGGGGCTACCCTGCACTGTCACCGGTGAGTTTTTCACACCCGAGGACGTCCTCCCATCCCCCTGCTCCCCCTCCCCTCCGTACTGCCTGGCTCTCCGCTGGGCCGAGGCCGTGACGTCACCCCACCAGCTGGTCGGCGTTTTGAAGCCGGCAGCATCATTTGTGTTGGAAGTGCTCCCGGGCCCCGCTGCCACTGGAGATGGTGAGAAAAACCACAAGAGCCCCACCAAAAAGCTGGATGTTTGTACAGCCAGCCCCAAGCTGCCAAACCTTCGTCCCTCTTTACTCTCATCGGCCAGGGTGGGTGGCAGCCTCCTGGGCTGCCGGCTGCGGTGGCCACGGCATCCTTGAAGCTGATGGCTCAGGATGATGCTCCTTGGCTGAGGACGTGGACCCCAAAGGGATCTCATGGGAAGCCAGATGCTAAGCTTGCCTGTGCGCTTACCTCCCTGCCTGCCTGCGTGCAAGCTTGCAGCGTTGGCATGTGTGCTCAGGCAGGGGAGGAGAGGAAGAGTTGGAGGTGTTGGCTGTATTTCCAGAAGTGCCTGGTATGCGCTGCCTCTTGAGGGCTCCCGCCCGCAACATGGTGCCCAGCTCCTTGTAGCCTTCCTTACAGAAGTCAGATTCAAGCTGTCTCACGTTGGACGTCCAACGTGAGGGCTGGGGAAAGCAGTCAGTAATAGTCAGTCAGAGCCTGCATCTTCCTCTCTAGGAGTGCTTTTTTCTTCCCATATACACAAGCTGGAGAGAAGCGAACCATGCGGATGAGGGATACGCAGCACTTGGGATGGATGTGTTTGTCACCTGTGGCGTGTGGGCACCCTAGGATCTCTGTGCTGGTATGCCCGGATTTGTACCTCTGCCTTCCCCGGGGAGTAAATCCGCGTGGCAGGGCTGGCGTGCAGGGGGGTTGTGCCTGCTTGGGTACACACGCGTGGGGCTGTGTAGGGCATGTGCCGCTCCATCCTCTGCACCTGTTTGCCAGCGTGTGAAGTATGCACGCGTTCACTACAGGGATTGTTAATCCTGTTTATAGCCAGCGGCAAGATGGGCAGGGAGCCACTTAACAAGAGCTGACACATGAAGAAATAAGGCTTTTGTCTCCGTTGGTTGTGCCTGCTTGGGTACACACGCGTGGGGCTGTGTAGGGCATGTGCCGCTCCATCCTCTGCACCTGTTTGCCAGCGTGTGAAGTATGCACGCGTTCACTACAGGGATTGTTAATCCTGTTTATAGCCAGCGGCAAGATGGGCAGGGAGCCACTTAACAAGAGCTGACACATGAAGAAATAAGGCTTTTGTCTCCGTTGTACATTAAACAATTCATGAGGTTTGGGGCTGAATAAGACATTTAATGAACATTGGCCTGTTCGGGCTGCCTGCAGCCGGTCATTTCTCACCAAGGACTGGGTGGTTTTAAAGGCAGAATAAGGAGATGTGAGCTTTGAGTTGTAAAATTTTAACAAATAAATGGCATTTCCTACTCTTCTTAAAATGGAGAAATAGAAGGGAGTGCTAATAGCTGTGCTTCCAAGTATCTGAAACCGTGGCATGTTTGTAGACATGGTGAAAGCCTAACTAAACTGAAGTGAGGATCCTCCATGAATAGCTTTACTTATTTATCACTGAAACTATTTGTTCACTGGTACAGCAGCGGGGCCAGAATCCCTGCTTGTTTTGCAGCAGGCACCTTGTTAATTCTCTGCTTAGATCTCACACAAGCATTGCGGGGTGGAGTGATGAGAAGGGAACGATTAGGGAACAGAGACGACCTTGTAAGGTTGGCTAATTGGGAGTCAGAGGAAGGGGAGGCTGCTGAGAAGACTGCGAGACCTTTGCCTGTGGTTACAGGGATGCGTGGTTACCTGCACTGGTGTCATCTTTGTTTTATATTATGCAAGATCACTTCTCTTCACTTTAAAAGGAGAGAGAAAAAGGAGATAGACATGTTTACACAATATAAATGTTCAGAAATAAAACTTTACAGGGCCGCTGTTATGTTGCTGTACTCCCACTTGATTCACTCCACCGGTTTCTATGGTGCCAATAAGAAGCATCAAATTTAGCCTTTGGAGTTCTTTCTCTCTATGGACTGTGGGGTCCTGGGGTCAGTAGCTGGAGTAGTAGGAGGCTGGATCCACTCCTGACCCTCATGGACTTAGACATTAAGCACCAGCACCGATACAACTCCTTGGACTCTTCAGCCTTCCTGATGTCTCTCTCCTTGGCTCTCAGTAGGTGGCTTTTAGTGGAGCTCCTGGTGGGAGTTGTGTCCTCCCCAAGCCCACCTCTCCACCTGGAGCCCAGGCACAGGACACGTGCCAGTGCCTCAGCAGAGAGGCCAAAGGCCGGATGGACCTGCAGGCACGGGGTGCTCCCTGACCCCTGCATACCGTCTGTCCAGATTGGAGCCCACAGCTGAGGCAGCTGCAGGGATGGGGGACCGCTGCCATTGCCAACAAAGTACCACAGCTTAATTTGCTTTCAGGGGGTTGTTTCTTTGCTGCTGGCGTTCAGCACAGCTGCTGATTCCCCATACTGTAGGAAGCAATGAGGTTGCATTTCTGCCCCTGGCACACATGGACCCCCTGTTCCAGTGCTGGGGCACAAGCTGGCAGCCCAAAACAGATGGTGCTGCTTTACGCTCAGCCTGCACCATCGCCCAAAGGCAGGCAGCAGGCGCCTGCACACCCATCAGATCATACAGGAGATGATACCTCAACATGATGCTTTTGTCCATCTATTCCAAGTGGAGAGCAGCTCAGCCTTGGGACACCAGTCCAACTAGTCTCAGCAGCACGGTTCTGTTGAAAAGGCACAAATTCCTCTACTTCGAAAATTCTGTTTATAATCCCAGTCCAGCTTTCACTACAGCAGCAGGGACTTTTGTTTTGGCCTATCTATAATACTGAGGCATTTTGCTCCAGAACAAAGAATCCTGTTTTAGCAACAGTCTCTATTAGTGCGTATTAATGTGCTCAGTTAGTGTAATTTATTTTAGCATGTAATTTATTTTAACATTTATTTTAACACTTTCTACCTCTACACTGGATTAATAGCAATCTCATCACCTATTGATAGGAGGCAGCTATTCAATATGTTTAACCTTATATGCTCTGGCATTCATTTCACTCTTTAGATTGTAGCCTTTCAGCATGGGGATCTTCTTTTTCTTCTTGTATGGCAGCCTGATCCAAGCCTACAGCTATATAAATAGCCATTGCTACTAATACATATAGTACAGTATGGAAAATTGATACAAGTTTTAAAATGTTGTGAAGGAGAAGAATGCAACGTGATATGGGATATTTAATGGTCACAGAGATCAAAGTATTGGTTTCTCTTCCTCACTTCTCCAGCTCCTCATGGCCTTAAATCACATGCTCCTCACATCAGAAGAGGGGGATCAGCAGTGTCGTGGCCTCCGTGGAGGAACGTAGTCCAGTGGTACAAAATGCCATTTTCTTTGGATGTCTCCTGACTCAAGTTGTTGCTGTAGGTCTGTAAGAACTTGCCTTTGAGATCTGATGAGGTCATGCCCCAAGGTGTTGGTTTTTGTTAGCTAGCATTGGACACCAGAATTTACAGATGCGACTTTAAAATAATCAGCTTTATAGTTCCTTCCTTTCACCAAAGAAATACCTGCCCTCAAACACAGGAGCGAGAAAGTAGAGCAAGGGATTACACGGGAAGATGATGTGCCATGCACAAATATACATCGGTGGCCTCAGGCTTTGACACCAAATTGTTATGCTAATGCCATGCACATTGGTACAGTGATTCTTTGGAAAGGCTGTGTCTTTTAGGAGTGGGTCAAAAATGTATTTGGTTGTTTTCTCATAGGGCTCATCCTGTAAAACCAGAGTTATACGCCCAGCCTGATACTTCACTGCCATGAGATTTGTAGCCCATAACCTTGGTTCCCAGAGGGGTGGGAGCTTCTTGAAGGACAACCGTGTTGGTCAATTAGATGCCCTTAGGTCCCATCACTTGGGAGCCTGCATCTTGGAAAGCAGAGAGGGTAAGCAGAGACAAGACCCTGGTACCCTGAGCTGTGCTGAGCGGCGCTGGAGCTGCCCTGCTACGAAGTGGCATTTGCTCAGTCAGAGCACTCATTTTCTCAGAGGCTTGCTGAATGTGTCTGGTCCTTGGGCATACGCTGAACTTCATGGCACCTCAACTTTGCACAGTTGTAAGTGGTGGCTCAAAGCCCTTCCCATATGGGAGGAGGACAGCTGTAGAGGCTCGAGTCTGTATTCTGGTGTCAAGACTGGACTGGAGAAGACATGGCTGAACTGGTTTTCTCCTTCGCTGCAGAAATCTTGGGAAACCATTAGCATTAAACCAGCCTTCAGACAAGAGAATCACAGCATCTTGCACTGCACGTGAGACAGTCAGGCAGCCTATTGCTCTATCCATCCCTTGGTATATATTTTTTCTGTCTCTCTCCTTTTACCCCACCATATGTGGCATGTTGGATGTGCTGCCTCCCCCTCCTGTTTTTTGCCCCAGGGTGGTTGTGAGCTTGGGAGTGATGTCTGGTAACGCTCTTTATTGCACGTGGTACACAGAAATATGAGGGTGGCAGCCCTACAGGAGCAGATGGCATCACATGCCTGGATCTGTTTCCTCAAAGTAGGATACTGCAAACTGGTGTTCACTTCACTTGGTAACATCTTCTTGAAATATCGATGGGTGCTGTACCATTTGGAGAAGCAGGCAGGCTGTTACAAAGGCTCACGTGGGCAGGGTGTAGTGAGGGCATATAGGTGATGGGAATCCTGTGCCTTTCCGATAGAGTGTCACTTTTCGGAGTAGAGGACAGGATGCCAAAAGAAAGAAGTCGTAAGGAGAGGGGGATTTCTCTCACCCCACTGCATGCAAATGCATGCCCATCTCCAGCAAGGGTGGCCAAGAATAAAAGGACTTGCTATTTGGGAGGAGTCAAATGTGAACTCAGCTCAGACACCTCAGGCATGGACCACAAAGGCTCAGTTTCTCTTGTGGATGTTGGGTGATGGAGCCACACAGTAAATACTTTCCAGGTGATTAGCGCTCACGTTCAGCAGAGACTACAACGTGGCAGGGTTTGTAGCTCTAGGAGGAGAAGGCCTCTGCACCACCTGCCAGCAAGGTCCTCGGAGGAGCAGGGAGGAGAAAAGGTGGGGACGTAAAGAAACAAGCAAAGAGTAAGGATGTCCCTGTATGTGAAGAGGACTCACTGAGGGGAGGGAAGAGGGAGAGACTGATGAACTGGGTGGGGGAGAGAAAGGATTACTTAGACCAGGGAGGAAAGGGAAGAGTCGCAGCTCAGGGTTGTCAGAGGGGGAAGATGTGCCAGGGTGGCAGCTCCGGGAGCCCTCGCACCCCATCCCTGCGGCGCCTGGTGTGACAATGCTGTCCCCTTCTGTCGGACGGGAGCCTCCATCATTTCGGCTTGCTGGCCCACCCGCTCCATGTTAACGCGTTAATGATAATTACCATTTCTCAGAACTATTTTGACTGTTAAAAAATGCTTTTTAAAAAAATAAGCTGATTAAAAGAGACTACTCATTAGCATAAGCTTCTTGCCGTTCAGCCCGCTTCCTAATTAAAAGCACTCATCTGTGGAGACCTCGATTCTCCCCTGTCCTCTGGGCTAGCTTTTTGGACATTTTTCCTTGGCAGTTTGCTTTATTTTGCCTCATCTTCCTTTTTCTAGTTTCCTCTCCAGCAGCTTCCTGGCAAGGGTGGCAGAGGATTCAGGCAGGTAGGGGCTTAGGTATTTAGCACAAGATGAAAACCAGGCTGAATTTGTTATTCCTCAAAGCATCATCTTCTGTTTATTGCTGCTGGCTTGGGAAGCAGAGCAGCAGCATGTTGGCTCCCAGGTTCACAGGAGATGCACCTCCTGGGGCAGAGATCTCCCCCAGTCTAAACAGCGTTAGGCCGGTGGCGTGTTTGGACGACAGATCTATAATGCAAACCCGGGGTGCTGGTGGCTATGCAGCATGTGGTGCTTTTCCTCTGATTCAGCAATCAGCTGAGATCCCAGCAAGGGATCAGCTGCCACTGTGCTGCAGGGAGGGCAGCTTTTGTGGCGAGCTGCAGAGGTCCCAGCCACACAGAGACATGATGGCTACGTGTGTAGCCCCAATACTTTGGGAAATTCTAGCACAAAGAACTATTTTCTGTCTCCCTTAGTGTCCCCCAATGGTCTTAATAAATAAAGCATCCTCCTTCATTCCTTCCCTCAGTGCCACTCGTTTCTAAGCAGCTGCCACGTTAAGCCCTGAAGTGGCATCATTTATGAGCCCGCTGAGGACTCTCACCCAGAGGGGCTCTGGAAACTTGCGGCAGAACTGGAGGGCCCTGCAAATCGTACTCTACATCTTCTCAGCATTGGCGATTAAAACCCTGAGGCAGGAATGGTGTTTAAGCTGTCCCGCATCAGTCTTGCCCTGTAGCCAGCTTGCTGGGTAGGGGTTCACGTCTGTGGGGTGGATGAGTTGCTCACGGGTGCTCTGTAAGTGCTCAGGGAAAGGGGGAACTTGCTTGCCTGCGTGGACCCAGCTCACTGCCGGGTGTGGAAGGAGGAGATTTTTTCAGACAGTGTTGTTTAGAAGTCTGTTCACTGCTAATATCTTCCCGTGCTGTGAAATGATGGCAGACCTTAAACTACTCCAGCAACTGTTTGCTTTCCTAAGGAAAATTTCGATGGTTCACCTGTGAAATACGGCAGATGACTGCAGTCAGCAAAAATCTGGTTTCTTCATTTAAGGAGCTCCGTCCTTGGCTGCAGTCATGCGTCATTTGGTGCCACTAATGAGAAGAGGGTTAAAGACTCTCCTTGCAGGGATGACTTGGACATAAGTTTTTGCCTAAGCAAACTCAGGGCTGGCTGGCAGGAACCTGTAACCCATCACAGGAACACTAGGAGACAGCAGACCTTTTCCTTGTTCCTGTTTCCATCTCATTCCCTCTATGCCAAGACTGCAAAAAGGCTGGAGTAATTCCAGTTCACGTGGGAGGAGTCTCCAGCTAACTGAGTCATTTGGCTTTATAGCACCTTTTTGCTCCTGGAGCAAAGTGTAAGGATTGAAGCTGGGGCTAGGTTTGGCTCAATATCCCTGCTCCCCATGCTTTTTCAGTATCTTATGCTTAGCCCTGCAGGAGCTGACACAGCTATGGAGAAGTGAGATTGGCGTCTAATTTGCGTCATGCCTCAGCAGCTGTAGTCTGACTGCAGGCTCTTTCTTCCTGGGGTTCCTCTAAGAACCAGAAAAGAACAGCTGATTTGCAGATCTGGAGGGATTTGGGATAGCTGGCAGGTTAGATACACTGGGGCTAATGGTCATCTCTTTCTCATCAACTCTCCACTGGTGGAGGTCCATTGATTGTAATGAAGTGATGCTTGATTTACCATGACAGTCAGAAAAGCATCACTCTTAGTTTATTTATTTCCTTTAGCACTGTAAAACGAAACCCATCTGAACTGAAGGGGAGAATGCCACAGTCACGTGAGAGACTTACTCTGGTGAAAAGAACTGCCCTTTCACATGGACTTCTTGTACTCCAAACCCCACCCTTCGCTCCACCATCCTCCTTCCCTGCCTTCTCCCACGGTGCCTGCTGTGCTGTACGTGCCCATCTCCTCTGAGCTTGTGTGTGCCATCCTGGGGCCATCAGTAGATTCGGTTGTACGTACTGGGGGATGGTGTTGGCTCTTGCTTATGCCACAGCACCTCAGAAGTAACTTGACAGAAATTTGTGGCACTGCAGCAGTCAGGCCCTAGATACGTGTTCAGCCAAACCATGGCTGCAAAGTCACATTTAAAAGGTCAGGAACAGTGTTCTCAGCTCTTGCTTTCCATCGCCCCTGTGGATCTGCTCCGCTTGCTTGACTGTCTTTTCAAAGCTGTCAACCAGGCTAAGGTCTCACCTGAAATTCTGAATAACCTGAAGTGAACAGCTTAAAGAGCCTGCAAAGGTCAAGGCAATGCCTCGGTTCTGGTGAAGGGCCAAAGTCACCTGTGGTTTCAGTCAGTTGATTGAGTAACGTTACACCAGGATAAATTTGGCTTAAAGTTGTGGTTCCACTTTCTCAATCAATAATCCAGCCTCACCTTTGCAAAGAGGGTGTGTGCCACTGTCTTGCTTTCACAGGCGGGGAAACTGAGGCAGGGAGTCCAGAGCAGGAGCAGAGTTAGAACTGAGCTCTCCAGAATGCCAAAGACTCGCTCTGGTATGTTGCTTTTCACCAGCAGAGCTCCCAGTGTCCTACAAATGAAGAGTGATCATCATTAGCCCCATTTTATGGTTACAAAAATTGAGCCACGTTGAACTTGATTGGGAGGGAGTTGCCAGGGCAGCACAACGTGTCCTCGGAGCTACCCTGACACCGCCAGGAGCCAGAACCAGCAGATGTGAGGCTGAGGCTGTAGCACTCTCTAGCTCTGAAATCTTTTAGGGAGGACAGATGAGCTGCCCATCCCTTTGCACCATGCAGTGGCCACAGCGCACTTACAGATAAGTAAGAGAACATGAAACGGAAGGGAGGGAAAGCTTTCACGGAGGGGAGGTGGTCTTGCTCCTCCTCAGTCCCAGCAGCTGTCTGCGTATGGCAGCTCTAGCATCCTTCTCAAAAGTCGGGACAACGTGCATGTGTTTGTCCATCTCTTCCCCCCCACACGGGGCAGATTTGGCTGCTGTTTTTTAAGGGAGTGCATTGCTGTCACGAACAGGCATGCAAAGCGCTATGTGCCCATCAGCCATGGCAGAATCAGTAGCATCTCTGTGGTGAGTCTTGCCGGTACAACCTCAGAATTAAGAGGTGAAGGTTACAAGGGAATAAAGTCCTTCCCCCTGCTACAGGGGACAGGTGGGTCCTGCTGCTCAAAATCTGGCTGAATTTTGGCCTGGAGACAGCAGAGGCTTTTCTGGGCAAATAGGCAGGACTTTGCTCTTGACTTTTGCCACAAGGTCTCTCTGACTTTGTTTCGCTGTGAAACCACGTTGCTTTGACCTTACAGAGGCTGTATGAGAGGGTCGATCCTAAGGACTTGGGTTCTTCAGTGGGTTTACAAAAGTCTGAAACAGGCCATCATGGTGACGAGGTGCTCTGGAGGGGAAATGGGAGAACTGGAGAGGCAGTGCTGGTGTAGAAAGCTGCAGAGGTTTCTACAGATCAGGAGTTTTAAATTCAAGCCATAGGGTCTTGGTAGTTTCAGGTACTGCTGCTCTTTCTCATAGCAACAGCATTTCCTCCTGACCCAGGGCACTTAAATGCTATAATATTAACTCTAGAATAAACAAGTATTTGTAGATAGATAGCTCAACTAGAGAAGGAGATTTATTATTTGCTATCTAGAGTCAGCAGTCCCCATGGGCATCAGTGTATTAGTCTTAGGGAGCTGTGAAGGATGGAAAAGTAGGTTGCTGTCTGCAGCGAGGCAGTCTGTAGATGGGAAACTTCTGAAGTTCCCAAACTGAAATGGCTGAAAAGCAGTGGGTACTACAGGATAGGTGGGTGAATAGGTAGATGCTCTTAATCCCATGATTTTGGACAGATTGTCCACTCCCTGTTCCCCTGCTAAATTCCTGCATACTAGGAGTAAGGAAATGAGATGTGCATACCAGTGGTAAAATTAAAAATAAGTTCCAAGGATGGATTTTGACCTAGCTCTGAACCATTTAGGTCTATCCAAAGAAAACTCTTCTCTCTTGTCCAAGACTTCCTGAAATGCTTCTGTTTCTGCTGCCTGGTGCTAGGCTTTCAGTTTCTCTTCCCTTGCATTCAGCAAGGCTGGCTGCCGCCTCTGCTGCCAGGAGCTTCCTCCATCTCTTAGAGGATTACTTCTCATCCTTTCTGCTAACAGTTAGCTCTCACTGAAGTCTGTCTACAGAAAGGGGACTGGTTTGGGAGGCAGAAAGAGTTAAGCAATGAACAGAGAAGTCATCTGGCTAAAAGGAGGGAGAGGGGCTCTGATCCTCTACCCAAAGTGTGCTGCAGTTGCTCAGACTAGCTCCCAGCATCAACTTTGTAAGGAGTCTGCCTTCTCTTTCAGGGATCTGGGTATTTTCCTTACTTTAGCTAGGGAAAAAAAAAAAAAAACAGATGCAAAACAAAACAAAAAGCCTGACATCAGATCTAATTAATAATAATAGAAAAGCCAATTTCACAGCCCATTACCCCTCATAGCCAGGTGGGGGGTAGGAAGGTGATGAGGAGGAGGGACTTGAACAAACATGGGCGGGTATGTTTGTGGACCTCATGAAAGAGATGGGGCAATGGTGACTCACAGAGTTTCCCTGCCAGACGTATAGCTTTAGGCTCCATTAACCCAGAACCCAACAGAAGGTACCATAGCCAAGGGGAGAATCTTTAAAAATGCCGACAGCATCATTTTGCTTCATTAGCAGGGCTCCTGCGTGCCTCCTTCTCTCTTCGCTACCGCCACGACCCCCTCCCCTCCATGCCCCCTCCTTTCCCTCTCTTTCCGTTTCGTTTAACTGAAGGCAATTCATCTCGTTTTAATTAATTTTTACTTGCAGCGTTATCACCCCAAGTATAAAGGCAAAAAGTTGTTTTTTTTAATTACAAAGCTAACGGCATTAATTACCAGTACAGTAAATGCATCAACGCATGGGAGCCAAGTGGCGTTCGGAGGCACTGAGGCAGTGAGCAGCCGTGACAGCTGCAAAGGGTTTTGGGGTTTGTTTTCTTTCTCTTTTTTTTTTTTATTATTTTTTTAATTTTCTGTTTAACAGCCGCGCCACAGAAGAGCCTCACTTTGGGAAAAAACAGCCTGAGATTTTTTCTAAACCACAAGTCAGCTCCAGCCACCCACTGGGATATGGCATTTGGAAGGGATGCAACAGAGCATCCTTAAACGATAGGGCTGGAAGGGACAGAAAAGACCATTTAATCCACCCCTTGCCCCAAGGCAGATGCCACTAGACCTATTTCAATCTTGATGGATGTTTGTTAATCCACTTTGAAGGACTTACAGAAACGCACATTTTTTCTAGTGAATGTTCCCCCTTCCATATAGGCACAGAGTCTTAAGTCCAACTGGTTGGCTAGTTCAGCCTAATTTCACCCTTGTTTCCTAAATGGATCCTTTTGGCATGGAATATTTGCAGAACTTTGATGAGCTGAGCAACTGGAGATGACCATGGGGAGCTAACCTCTGTCCAGCACATGAACCCACCTCCAGGAGGTGAAGGTGACCCTTTGCTTCAGCTCTGAATGCCCTGGACCCTGAGGACAGACTGAAAAGCATAAACCCAAGTACTGTGCGTTAAAAAGGAGGGGTAGGTGATGCCACAAGGGTTGTATTTTCTTCTCAGATTCATGGTGGCATAGAAGAGGCATATCAGAGCTGTGATAATGGGCTTGGGCAAAAGTCTCCTTGTAAGGATAAGGCTTGGGTTGCCTCAGTATCCTTGCAGAGGGCTGTGGGGCGAGATGTGCAGGTACATGGGCATGTGCCCCGAGGGTGAGGCTTCTCTGATGGATGAAATGCTTTTGAGCCCCAGAAGTGCTTGCCTTACGTTTTTGTCTGAGAGCTTTTGTGTTGTAAATGGGCCTCAACTGCAAAGTTTGGTTCTAGCTGATAAACTAGATAAAGCATCGAGTATGGTAATGCATGGAGTTTGACTCAGATGGTGCAATGTAAAAACCTGTTGCATCTGATGTGAAATTAAGAAGTGGGGAGATGATGCAGTGTGTGAGAAGGATTGCTTCTGTTGCTCTGTTGCTTCCATTGTGTTAGGGATAAAACAGCAAGTGCTGAGGAGCAGGAGGGTACGGACCCCAAACTGAAGTTCTCAGGTGGGTTTCCTGAGCCACGTTTTGCTTTGGCCTGTTTCTGGCTAAAACTTTGATGGTTCCTGCCGTGGTAAAACTCCTCTGCTAAGTTGTAAAAGAAGTCTCGTTCTAACCCTCTCTGAAGGGATGGGAATAGTCATCTTTGTATGGCCTTGCCTTTCAGTAACCTACAGTCAGAGCCTGGCTGTGAAAGGACAGTTGTGAAGGGTGAAAATGACCCTAATAAAGTGATGTCTATCGATAATTTTCTTATCCCAACCAGAAATTCTGTGGCACAGAACATCAAAAAAGGACTTAAAAAAAAAAAAAAAAAAACAAAAAAAAAAAGAACTTAGTCAGAAACAACCTGAAGGGAAAAAGTTATGAAATTAAAACCCAAAGAACCAGCAGGGAAAGTGCTTTTTAAAAAAATCCCTTATTAGAGTCACAGGAGGTAGCACCATACCTCCAAATGAAAATAAAAATAAAACCCTGGAAGCAAAAAGGTGAGAGAAACTGGTGCACTTAAATACAAAGTTTTGTGGGTTTATTCAAGTCAGAGAAAGAATCCTTTAAAAATTGGATATTCCGTCCAAGTGATGCTAATAGGATGGAACATAAAATGCAGCACTGAGATGTAAAATAGAGATTAAGAAAAAATTTGAAGAACAAACAGCCAAAGATAACACAACCAATAATAATAAATTCTTTACATACCAAGAGTAGGCAGCCCCAGGGAGAGTCAGTTAAGGAGGTAATCAGGACGGATAGAGATTGCAGAAAAGACTTGGTCATTAGTAGAGAGGCAAAGAGAACCCTGAACACTGCAGCATGCATTTTGCAGAGAAAAGAAGATGACACTGTCCTCGGGTAGTGTGTGAGTAATAGCAAAACTGTGTGAAAAATGGGGCTGTAACGGATCTCCAGGTTGTTGCAAAAGGATTCCATGTTGGCAGGTCCCAAATTTGACTTACAGTCCTCCATAGATGAATTTGTATTCCCTCAGCCTCACCCCACTACCACCATAGATTCTGGAGGAAGAAGCAACCTGAAAAGAGAAGGTATCAAATGAGAACTTGTAGGACTGGCAGGGAGTCTACTACAAGAAAACATCCCTTATTAGATTCACAGGAGGTCATACCGTATTCCCAGATTAAAATTACAGTCAAAACCTGGCAACAAAAAGGAAATAGGAACAAGTGCATTTAAGTGCCAAATTGCATGGGTTTATTCACATTAAAAGAAAAAAAAAAAGGAAAGAAAAAAGGAAAGGAGGAAAAGATAATGCCAGGGGCATGGAGTTGCCCTATTTGGTTTGGCTGGTGGGTTGGATTTTTTTTTGGTTAATGATCAAGTCTTCATTTGTACTATCTTAATCACTTCTGGTATTTCCCTTTAGTTGTCTCTGTTAGTTCTGCCCACTCTGAAACACCCATTTTTTGTCACTCACGTTAGACTTTGGGCTGATTTGTTTTTTAATCTTGTCATTTCCAAAATGAGGGGCATTGCTCTGTCATCCTGTAGTCCAGGAGCCTAGCATGGCTTCTGCCCAGCATCCCAAAGTGCACACCATGGGGTGTGAAGGTTGCAAGTCCAATGGAGGAGCAGAAACTGGTCAGGAATACTCGTTAGAGATTAGAGTCTGAGGAGTTGGTTCATATCACATCAACATATTACTTTCAGCATTTCAGAGCAGGTCCTTCTTCTCTACCTGTTCCTTCCTTTCCTAAAAGTATTTTCATGAGCACCCTTGAATTTCTACCATAGCTGTTCTTACTTTCAACTTAGCTACTAGATTGTCCCTCTCCGCTCTCCCCTTGGCTGTCCTCCCCTCCATCTCCAGCCTGTGCCTGTGATCTCCATCCCAGTCACCTTCCCACTTCTGTTCCACGTCCTTCTCTCCCTTTTGCATTTATTTATTTATCTTCCCCAGAGATGGAAATGGGGGAAAAATAAAAATAAATATGCAAATGAAAGGGAAAAAACGGAGAGAAATTTAATTAAAATGTGTGTGTTTCTTTCCCTTCGAGTGCTTTAGGGTAGAATAGCAAATTGTTAAAAAAGAGAGCACTCAGAATAAGGTTAAAGAGCTGAAAACTGATTACATGCAATTGGAAATGAAAGCAGGGAGGGAGTGGTGGAGATGCAGCGTATTGAGGTAGGTAGAAGGCTCATGGAGACTCTTGCTGGAGATGGGGCGTTTTTCACTGTGAGTTACAGCCAGGCAGGCGTTGCATGCGAGATCTGTAAGGGGGTTTCAGATGCTTTGCATCAGGAGAGAGGCAGGGAGGAAAGCATTTTACTTTGAAGAGCAACCTGGAGAGGGCACCTTGCAGCTGAGAGCTGAAAAACAAACAAAAACGGGCCAGGAAGGATAGAGGGATGGGGGAGAGCCATCCACTTCATCCCAGTCTGGTTTATATCAGCAGCTCTGCCACAGTCAAGGAGAGGACAGTACTTCTAGAGTGCTTGAGGATGGGGAGGAGAGAGAAAAATAAATAACTTAGGCTCATGCTTTATGCAGGATCTGCAATCATCGGTTCTGAGCTTGATCAAAGCCATAGGTATATGCGTCATATGTGTGAATGAGAAGGAGAGGTTGTTGGGCTGTGGAGTTGTGCTTCAGGTTATTAAAGATGCCAGGGTGAAAGCAAATTTTGGGGAGGAGGTTGAAGTTCCCCAGCCTTAGAGGCATGTTTGGACCACAGTGGTCTGGCTAGGGCCTACTCCTGATCGATCCCGAGATGTTCACAAGGTATTCTAGCAGCTTCCTGAAATAGCAGAGCTCCCTTAGACTGAGCACAGGTCCTTCAAGTGTAAAACCCATCTTCCCCATAGGGACGCTACAGTAGCATCAGGACCAGCAATAGTTTTGTGCGCAAGGGGTGAGAATGTGTATATTATGGGGCCGCGTTTCTAGAGCAGTGTTTTTCCAGTGCATCTTCTCCATTCTGCTCTCATTCCAACATGGGAATAATTTCTTGGCGGCCTATTTTTGTAATTAAACACAGCCTTTGAAAGACCACATCCCCACTTGTGCCCTGCCTTGGTTCCAGCCTGCCAAAGTCTCTTCACTACTCAGAGCCCATGGGACACTTCATGAATTTAATTTTTAAACCCGTGATGTTATATGAGCTGCAGGCCTGGCCCACTGCACGTCAATGAAAGGCATGTTCCTGGCAGCTCTTTCTCAGGGCCATTGCTGCCTGCTGTAGGGACTGGGGAGCTTTCTCTCCAAGCTGAAACAAAATCCAAGTCCTCCTTTTCTTGCTTTGGCCGCTAGCATGCACACTGCATTGTCTGCAGGAGGCATCATTTTGGTGCTGTTCCTGCACTTCTGGGCCTTGGCTGGAAGAGGGGAGGAAGATGCTGGAAACAGCTATTGAGGTTTGCACCTTATAGGCAGTTTGAATGATGCCTGGAAAAGCTTCCATCCTGAATAACCATCCCACCTAAGTTCCCGATCCTGACTTGTCTGCACACTGAATCCTCAGTGCTCTCTCCTGGAAGGGGCTTAGTGGCAAAGACAAGACAGCTCCTTCCTGCTCTGATGTGGCAGGGATTGATGCTGCAGCTTTTATAACCCACTGAGGGTAGCTCTCCCCTCCTGCCCACAGATATTAAGGGTCCAATTTTCCCTTCTATTTCCTTTGCCTTTTAGAGTAAAAGAGGGAAAAGAAGTCTCCTTGCTGTGATGCAGAGTGATTGCTGCCATTTGACACTCACATTTATCTGCTTGGTCTTTTCATTATCTCCCTCCCATTTGTTTCTGCTCATTCTCAAGTGTCTGCTGTTCCCCTCCCTTCCTCCGAGACTGGCTGTTGTTAAAACTCCTCTGCTTACCTGCTCTGTATATCTGGACTTATCTGCTTGGTTCACGTCTCTGTTCATTGATTTTTTCATACCCGGCTGCTAAATGAGCACTGTTTGTGACTCTTCCACAAGCATCTTCGGCTTTGCTAGTGCAAATTCCTCTGTACTCCAGCTAAAACAGCGTAGCTTCTCATTACAAACAGCAAAGCCAGCAGGCTTCTGATTTTTCTTACTTCTGCCTGCGTGCTGGTTGTTTTATTTCAATTGAGAGGTCACACCACTGCTGACTCTTACTAGAGATGTTTCCCTAAATTTGAGCCCAATTTATCAGTCAGGATACCTGGCTCATTTTTCCCAAGTGCCCTAGACCAGGAATAGCCTCTGGCTCTTAAGTAGCTTTTCAACAAACTATGTCAAGAAGTAGCAAAATCCTGCCTCCGGGAACATGTTCCCTTTCTTAGTTTTATTCTGTATTGTTACAATCTCAGTTAGTGGCGCAATTACATATAGACAGGCACAGGCTGCAAATTCAGATCAGAAATTCATGGATGTTTGTATCCCAAGGGCTTGTCTGCCTCAATTGTTTTGTATCATGACAACTATATAAATAATAAGGGATAAGCGACAAATACCTTTGTAGGAGTATCACTGTGCCCGTGTTTGAGGGTTATTTCATACCATTCAAAGCTGCTTTAGCAGTGATAAATCTAGAAGCAGGCTACCTCCAAAGTTAGTGTGTAAACCTAAGTGCTATGAAATTCTACCTCTGGTACAGGCATGCATACCCACAGCTAAAGTTGAACTTATGTTTTTAATTGCATTTGTATCCACAGAGGTATCAATCCCACATTTCCTTTCCATGAAATCAGTGCCATTTCTGTTAACTTCGACATAAATCTTCAGCTTTAACTTGGCCTGCTGTCTGGGGGAAGAGGTGGAATAATAATACCACGAGGCACAAAACACAGCTTGTGATCTGCACAGAACTTCTGTGAGATAGCACTGTGTGTTGGAACAAGGTGTGAAGATATTCTAGGTAAAATAAGAAATGGCCACAATTGATGCTGAAAATTCAGACCTCCCTGTCGGCCTGCTGTGGGTTTGCCACAGTTGGGTTTGGAAGTCTTTGGGGCTGTTGGCTTTTTGAAGTAGCAAAATGGTTTCATTGCCTCCTGCAAGTGAGGCACTTTTTTTATTTCAGATGTGGGAGTGAGTTTGATTCGCAGGAGATGTCCTGTGCTTGTAATTGTGAGAACCTTGTGGTTCCTGAGGTCGTCTGAAATAGGGTGCTCTGCCATGAGATTCCTTATATCTGCTCCCAGTCAAGACAGAAGTGTTGGGAGAGGAGACTTTCTTGACAGTATCTAGGAAGTCTAGCATCTAATACTCACTCATGGATTCAGAAAGGCACTGTCATGTGAAGTAAAAAATGAGTCAAATCTTTAAAATACCAGGACTGGTCTGTAAAATAGGGGATCCAAGAGGAATTGGTTTATCCAGGCTTAGATTTTGCCATGCTCTTCCCTCCATCAGTTGCGATGCAAGGCAAGGGACAAATCTCCGTGCTGGAGGTATGCAGTATATCGTGCCTGTTTGCTTTCTCGGTTTTTGAGTGACAGCTCATCCATCCAGGATCCTCTGAAAGGTTCTGGACCAGACAGTCCCTGGATAAAAAATATCCTGGGTGGAGAAGTACAGTTGGAAACCCCACCAGAGGGCAGCGAAAACCCTGTGTGTCCAGGTGTCTGGGGGCTGCAGGGGTGGGAGTGGGTGAGCCTGCAGGGCTGCTCGTCCCAGCACTGGTCCTCAGCTTTGCTTTCCCAACTGCGAAAGGCTGGCAGCGTGCATATGTCGCTCTTAATCTTCCTTTTGCATCCCTGTTTTTGCAGTTGTCAGAGCGCCGTATTATGCAAATTGGAATTAAGCAATTAAGGCGATAATGTTTCCCTTGAAGAGTTTGACAAGGCAGAAGGAACACAGACTGCTTTTCAGACAAGCTTTTGGTTGCATATTTACCTGAAAACAAAAGGAAGAAGATGGACAGCAGCACACACACGCACAAACACACCAGCTTCGTGACCAAGCCACCCTTCCCTCCTCATGCATCCCTCCTTCTTACTTGTCCCATAACACTGTCAAGGTCGTGGGGCAGAGGAGCTGCTTGCTTGCCCCCCTCAGCACAGGGGACTCAGAGGAAGGGGCTGCCACAGCCCTGTGATGAATTTGCAACTTCAACAGATGTTTAAAGGTGTAGCTCAGCACCATACTGTGCTTAGGAACAAGGGCTTTAGTCACTGACCCAGCAATTGCGCTTTCACAGCTTTGCAACGCTGGTGTGTAGGGGTGAGGAGAGGTGAAGTTGCTGTCAGTCGCTGGGAGACAAAAGTTCAGAGCTGCTCTCTGTCAGGAGTTTTTTGACTTTGTGACTTTGCCAGCATCTTGTGTGAGTTCTTCCCGTCTTGTCCACAATTAAAGGTCTTCTTGTTCTAAAAGAGGACTTTCCAATCTTCATTTAGACTTGCAGTGCATTTGTGGAAGAGGAGGAAGGGTTATGCTGTTGAACTGTATTGCCGTGGCAGTGATTTTTATGTCACAACAAAGATGGGCTAAACTGAGGCTGCAGATCTCGCTTGTCTTGGAAACTAAGGTGCTAGGAAGCTGGACTGACCTCTGGAGATTCATGCTGGTGATGCCTCTGCAACTTTCCCTCTATTCAACACGTGAGGTAGTGCCTTTGAAAGCTGTTGATACGATGTAAAATTTGCTTTGAACCAGTAATTATGCTAAGGATCGGACTCTGGGGTACAAATGTAGGATTCTGCAAAATGGAATCGTTTGAAATAAGCTTCAACCTGTGTTTTTTCACAAGTTGTGTATTCTTTCCTTGGGTTGTGGTTGGTCACCCCTGCTTTGAACTTGCTTACTCTTGACACAAGCTTAGCATTTTCTGCATTTCCTACAGGCCCCAGGAGGGAAAGGAGCGGAGGATGGGGAGTTACTGAGTTGTTGCTGGCCGAGATACAGAGGGCCTGATGCGTCGCTGTTCCGTTATGCCCAGAGAGTCACGCTGCCATAAAACAATGAATCAGAGGCGGTGACTCAGGCTCCAGCACTCTAAATAGTCAGCAGAAGTGGCAAGCCAAGTCCCAAGTGGCACTAATGACTGAAAGGGAGTTAAGAAAGTGTGTGGCTTAATGGGGTGTATTCCCCAGCTCACACAGGCGCTCAGGGAAGCGTTACCGGAAAGAGATAATTGGGTGATCTGGCTGTGTAACGGAGCGGTCTCATACACTGATATATGGGAGTGCATGGGAGGATTCGGTTCCGCTTAAACCCTTTCCCAACTAATAGGAGCTAAAATGAAAGCAGGCCTGCTCAGAGCAGATTGCTGTAAGCTGAGAGGATGTTGTGGGGATGGGTAACCCCTTTACCCTAAGCATACTTCGCTGCCCATTTTCAGAAAAAGGATTAGGGAGGCCCTTGTTCCAAGCCGGCCGGACTGATCTTAAGCTAAGTTGCTAGGTAGGGCTGTTAATGAGGGAATTCTGCTGGTCTGAGACCACTCTTTGTTTATGTAAAGTAGCATTCATGTGGAAGCAAAGTTGTCCCCGTTGGCACCCGTGTCCAAAGCTGCTCTTTACATCTCCATTTCGCCTGGTCACTTCCCAGCAAGGTCAACTGAGCTTATTCTCAGTGGCAGTTGTTTGGCCTGAATTAGTGCTCAAGGAAGCATTGGTTCAATCGATCCAGATAACTCTATCTAGCCTTTGTTTAAATAAGGCCACAAGTTCCCGCCAGCTCTACATCATTTATCTGCTGTGGAGTTCAGCAGCCAAGCTGTGTTTGTAGAGGCAGGAAAAACAAACAAAAAGGAAAAAAATCCCAGAACAACTAAAGGTAAATGCCTATTTCTGCTTTCATTCAGGACAGCTAGAGGAAATACTTCATGGCTGCTATCTGGTCTTGGTCCCCTTCATCCCTTCCCCTTACTTGCCTTTAACTGCTCCCTGCGGCCACACTTAGTGGCTATTCCACATTGATTTGCCGTTTAACCAGCTTACCAAGCCCTGGTTTTGACTGCGATTGCTCTTTTCATCCTGCTAGTTGAGGGCTGCACCACATTCCCCTCGCTCCCTCCCTCCTCAGAGAAGCTCTGGGTGCTCTACTGGATGTTTTAATGAGCTTGCATTTTCGTGAAAGGCCAGATCTGATCGTGACTTGAATGGCAGCTGCCAAACAGACAGAGCTTTTAGTTTCAAACTCAGCAAGAAAATGGCTTTGCCTTCCATCAGAGCAGCTTGTGTACTTCAGAGGCTCAGTCATTATGAGCAATTTCTATTAAGAGCTGAGTACCTTTCCTGTTCCTTGGGAGCAAAGGATACTCACAGGGTCTGCTTAGCACCACTGAGGATTGTACTTTCTGTGTGTTTTGAACTACCATCAGCAGAGATTAGGCAAGCATGCTGGGAAGAACGTGACTCCAGTTGCAGTCCCTGAAGGCTATTTTGTTGTTCTTGTTGTTTCTACTGGTTTGTTAGGCATTCCCCCTCCCTTGTTAATGTATTTATCTAAGAAAAGTTGCATTTTGTACTCTCCTGAAAAGCATTTTCCATTTTCTGTATGCCTGGCAGACCTTCTCTGAGTGCCGTGCTTCCCACTGTGGACTGTAAGAATTTGAAGGGTAAAACCATGAAGGACATGAGTTTCTTACGGGGTGTGCCAGGCTGTGTAATTGGAAGACATGAGGTGTCATTACAGAAAGAAGATATGCTAAAGTGCCCTGGTGATGAGATTGGCTCGAGTCCTGGTAGCGGAGCAGGTCTCCAAGAGGAAGGAGAGGGTTCTCTTTTCACAGCAACTGAAGACAAGTCGTTGGATATGATGGGATGTGACAGAGGAACCTAGTGAATGGGTGGGACTTTTTCTGTCTCTGAGGACAGAGGAACTCAATCCAGACCTTCTGCAACAGCCACAGCGCCTGGGCACTTGCAAAGGTGAATTTGGGCGTAGTGTGCACTCCTGGTGTACACCAGAAGTTAGTCCAGCAAACAACTTTCAGAGAAGGCAGTATCAGGGAATGTTCCCAAGTACCACTGTTGTCCTGGCAAGGTCCAAGGACAAGCCTAATGGACCCTCTGACTTCCAAAGAGCAGAGGATGATTAGGATGTTGTGCTGCGGCCCAGAAGGAGAGATTTCTTCTCCTTCACCCCATGCTCCAAGTCCCACAGCTGAACCTGCAGCTTATGGCTTCCACAGCCTGCAAAGTGATAGGAAATCAAGTAGCTGAGGGAAAAAGGGGAACAAAGCCTGCCAAGTTTATCCTCTGCCTTTTTAGTACGTCATGAGTGGTGCTTGCAGAGAACTCCCAGGGGCTGCTGTAAGGATAAGGTCCATGTACAGAGGTATTTCCTGTGCAAGATGTTTTACAAAGTCCTGTGTATTGGAAAGGGTTGAAGTAGCAGGGAAGTCAGTTAAACTACAAGAGACATCTTCAGTAAAGAAGATGGTACTGAAAATACAAGAGAAATACCATAAGATGAGAAGGGGTCTTCATGCTACCTTTGTATTAAACCTCAGCACAAAGCAAGCTGAGAACAAACCTTGACCTACAACTTTAGGAAATTGTGTTTTGTCACAATTGCACAGAGCTATTGACCACTTGACCCCCACTGCAAGCAGGACGAGACTCTGTTTACAGTCCTGTCTGTCTGGAGCGTGTCTACCAAAATCCCTGGAACAGGCAATATGATCTATCTACAGCTAAATGCATCTAAATCTCATTGAGCTTGAAAGTGGCTGGCAGGTGTGTGAATACTCAAGGAAAGTATCATGTATGCTTCCCCTTTTCTTCTAGGCTTCCCTTGGCATCAGCTTTTGGTCGCTGGGGGAGGCAAGACACAAGGCTCCACAGACTATTTGTTTAACCTGTACAACAGCTTTTCTGTTCTGTGCTATGTATGGCCCCCTGGGAAGCAAATGGATTTTTGATCCCTGTTCACATCAACGGGGATGTCATCAATGCCCATTGTATTTTTTCAAGGATAAAGTAACTTCCAATCCCATTTGAAACCATTAAAGCTTGAAATCCACCACCTGAGTTTTGCCTCTGTTATGACCTGGGCCAAGCCTGACATCTTTCTCCACTCTAGTGTCCCATTCCATACACAATCATTTATCCACATTAAGGTGGTAAAATACAGATGAGGAGAGCATAGCTTTCTCATTCTCTCTTGGTAGCCTTTTTCACTTGGCCACAGTAAATGATGATACTAACTGAAATACTTGAGATTTTGGTTCTTCACCTTTGATTTTTACCCCTAGTCTCTGATTGCAGCTCCATCTAATCAGGCAATATAGGAAATCTCCTCTCTAGCTCATTTCCTACCTTGTATGAAGTATTTACATCACCTTCTGATCCATTTTATCACCATGCCTGAAGACTTTTTACTGTGGCCCTGGAATAGCGTGGGTATTACTCCTGTATTGCAAGGAAGCAACCAGAGCACAGGAACCTAAGTCCAAGCTCGTATACAAAGTCAGTAGCAGTGCCAAGCTCTGATCGTGCAGCCCCAAGGCCTACGTTCGTGTTTTTCTCCTGAGCAAAATCCATGGGCCGTACACCCTTCCCCAGCATCCATTGAAGTATGCCTGCTTTCAACAGTTCCTCTAGCACAAAGCATTTGAACCCATGCATC
The DNA here is from genome assembly GCF_000690535.1 of Cariama cristata. NCBI lineage: Eukaryota > Metazoa > Chordata > Aves > Cariamiformes > Cariamidae > Cariama > Cariama cristata. The sequence continues at coordinate 28,086 of NW_009603299.1, forward strand.
TGGAGAGTAGAGTGGCCCCATTTATTTCCATTAAAATGCAGGCACATGCTGTTTATCTCCCTCAGGGAACAAGCCAAGAAGAGTTTTAGTGTCAGGGAAAATAGTAATAGTAATAATAATAATAACGACAACAATAATAATAAGAAAACCCCCTAAGTGTTAGCTCCACATTTTCTGGGGCCTGGTTAAGTTCTCTGGAGCGTAGCACTCCATCACTTTTCTCAGCAGGGTATAATTACTCATAACTTGAAGGTTTTATCTCTGGGCTTCCTGTACTAAAAAGGAGAAAGGAGGTAAATCTTGCATTCCACAGGAGTATAGATGTTTAATTAAGTATCACATTTAATTGTTCCAGACTCTTGCTTGACAGTCACTGAGTTTTGAAAATTTTGTCTCCCTCTTTTTATTTTTAAATTGGAATCAAAAAGATAAAAAATGTCTGACATGTAAATGGTGTCCATCTCGTGTCTCCCTCTGTGCCTTGGGGTGACCTGTGGTCCAGGACGGGTACCCAGGTCCTGCAGCACGCATCTGCATGCCTCTGGTGCACTCTGCATTTCCACTCCTCGGGGGGCACAAGTCCCTCCTCCCATTCTGCTTCCAGTGGCCCTTTCTGTCACCTTAAGTCCAACCTGACTTGTGCCTCCTCTGTGGCATTTGTGGTCAGATCTCTCTCTTTTTTCCTGTTCCTTTAGGACTAGAAACTGCACCTTGGAATAAAAAATGTTCTGGGCCTTTCTTACACCTCCTTCCATCCAAAGGTCTCAGATCTCTTGCACCTTGCAAGAATTAGTAATACAAGGCTTGCTCTCCCTCTCTGAGGCTGACCAGTTTTATTATCTTTGTAGTGAAATTAGCACTCTCTTTGAAGTCTACTTAGTCTACTTTATGACTGGGAGACCTTGCATACAGATCCTAAGCAACACAGCCCAGGAACGAGAAAACCAGGGGGATTGGTTGGAGTCCAGTAGCCTCAACACAGAACCTGCTGATCCATTGATTGCAGCCCAATCCTTCCCATCTGTGCTGCCACAGTCACGTTTCCCCATGCTATTGGAGAGACAGGGGTGTGGTTAAAAGTGGTCTGATGCTGACAGAAGTGCCTGCCTTGCGTGTGCTAACCCTCTTGCCTTCGCCAGTCCCCATGACAAGAACTCCTCTGGAGAGGGAAGAACTGGGGTTGCCCATGGGTCTCTTTGCAACATGTCCACCTCAGCCACCGCCAGCCATGCATCATGTGCTTGCTCAGTCACTCAACAGACTCAGCTCCGTACAACAGGTTTGTGGCCTTGGGACCTCACAGGAATGTTGCTGGGGATAGGCGTCAAGTAAGTCTCAGGCTAGCAGAGGGTGAAATTTGGACTTTGTCTTGTGGTCTCAAAGGGGAAGAGAAGATAACTCCTCTCCACCTCTGCTTGCCAACGAGCAGTGAGACATCATGGATGGGTCTCTGCTGGGGTCTGAGCTCCTTGTTTGGACACCACTGGAGCCAGAGGTGTGTGCTGGTGTGTGAGGGTGTGCAACCTGTACTAGGAGAGAGCAGGCACAGGGATGCATGAAGGCTACGGGTGGAAATTGGGTCTCTGCAAAACTCTACTGTTTGACCAAGCCCAAGAGGCTTCAGAGGAGGCAGGCTTGACATTTACATGCACTAGGCTGAAAGATCACAGGTAATAAGCTCTATGCATGCGTGTGAGACAATGAGAATGGAGTCACTCCTGC
>NW_009603299.1:29838-54394 GCF_000690535.1 Cariama cristata
ATCATAAACAGTACCCAACAGCAGTTTCTCCACTGGAGTTGTTTCCTGGGGCTGTCAAAACTATGACAGAAGGAGAAGAATGTGGTGATTTGGTTTCCTTGTCTTTCTACTCCTCTCTCGAGGATAAAAGGCAGTTCTGGGTTGCTTTCCCTCTACCTACCCCTCTATTGCAGCTTTTACATACAGCACGGCAACTTTTCTGTGCTGCAGTTATCCGGCCTCGGTGCCAAAATCTTCTGGAGGCCAGGCTCCCATTGCCTGTGATTGAGTTTCCATGCCTTGTTTATAGCTCCAAGAGACCGAGATGAACCAACATCCTAGCCTGACTGGAATAAGGCGCATTTTAGTCTCTTTGGAGAGTCTCACAGTGGCAGGGACCACCACGACTTGCTGAAGCACAGACTCTGCTGTCCTCAACAGGGCAGAAGGAAGACCTCATAATGCCATGGCCACAGCAGCCCTCCAGTTCAAATGTGAGGTGGGACCTGTGGGAGGAGACTACAACAGGAGAGGCATGATAGGAAAGCAAGGGGAGGTGAGAGAGAGAGAGACAACAGTTAAAAAAGAAAAAAGGAAAGATGAAGAGTGACATGAAGACTTTACTCTTCATTTATAAAAGGCTTCATCTATCAGCTGGATTGCCTTAATGTGTCTCCTAACAAGGTCCCCCTAACACCCCCCTCTCTTTCCTTTGGTTTCCTTCTTTGATACTGTCACATGTTCTTCATTTTCCAGCACGTTGTATTCATTCTTTGCCTTTAAACTCCAAGGATTAAAGCAACTGGATAAAATAAATAAATAAATGAAATTAAAAGAGCTGACATTTCATGCTGTTGTTGGCAGCCTTTGATTTTCTTCCAGAACAAGATCATTACTTTTCTCTCCAGCTTTGAAAAAAAGAGATGGACAGACTCCTCTTCTTATAAATTCATTTATCACTTGTGAGCTGTGGTAGGTGTGGGGAGAAGTTGAGGAAAGAGAGACTTGTACCTGCAGTATAGGGAACTGTGAATGACTGTAAGCTTAGAGCAAGGTAGTACCAAATCTAGTTCTGGGCAGGAAATGTCTTTTGGCTGAGTTGTTTATACAAGCTCCAGGACAACAACTTCGTGGTCTGGGCTGAAGCTTAGAGGGTGCGACCATACGGTAGCAATGAAGACTGGGATCATCCTGATGAAGAGCGACCTCAGCTGTGAAGCTTTAAGTACAAGACAAGAATTTCACAAGCCTTCAGGAGGAGACAGGATGGCCCCTATGATTTTTGGCTCAACCCACTGTTGCAAGCATGAAGCATGAAGAGTTGATTTACAAAATTTGGCACTGAATCTGAGTCTATGCAACTTTAGAAGTCTCCAGGCCCAGGAGTTTTGCTGACAAAAGGTTATATCCATCCAGGAGCTTTTCCTAGGTTTGTAGTTAAACTCAAGTTTGCTGAGTCTTTGCCTCTTCGGAGCAGACTGAGCTGCAGCTCCACATGTACAACTGCAGTCAGGATCAGTGAACCTGCCATGGACTGTTTGGGAACCCACTAGGGACACGTTTCCCACCATGAAATTGGAGGATATGTGGCTGTTCAGATCTGGCCTTGTTTGGGCTCTGAGCATATCATAAATCTCTGGCACTGGGTGATGCTTTGCTGTGCAAACAAAGTCCAAGGAGAGCCTGGAGCAAAGAAAACGTGTTTGCACTCTCAGTTCCAGCCTGACTGAATCACAGAGTGGCTATAAATAAGGAGAAGGAAACTGCTGCAAGGAAGCTGATTACATGAAATTGTCCATTCCCTCCATTTCCTTTCTCCAGGATGGTTCAGTACATCATCTGTATGTTTCTGACAGGACAATTTTGGTACATCCTAATGCAGAGCCTCTCATGGCTGTGGTCATATCATTGTTTTCTCAGCAATACTGCCCCACAGTTGCTGTGCAAAGTTGCTGAGAGGGTTTCTTGAGCTATCTCCTAACACAAAACCCTGTATTATAGTAGTGGTAGTTTCTTGTTTGTCCTGGGCAGCAGGCAGCACCAGATGAGACAAAAGGGATGTCAAGATCTGCTCCAAGCTAATTGGTGCAAATGAAACATATGGGACACCTGGTCGTGACTGTTGTGCTCCATGCAAAAGACTCCGTGCATGTCCTACAAATGCTAAGCATGTCACACAAGCACAGTCAACTCTGTCTTGTACACTCTTGGTCCTCCTCTTTTGAGGACAATGAAATTCCTCTTGTCTGGGCTTCTTGTCTCAGCAAGTGTGTTGACATGGAAGGGGCTTCAAGCCCATGGTGTCTGACAACAGGAACTCAAAGACAAGGCATGTATTCAAGGTCACCTCCTGACAGGCCAGAACTGAATGATGCAGTGCAGCTGTCTGTGGCTCCTCACCATGTGTTGCCTTTTCCAGCCAACAGAACAAGGAAGGCCTACATATCCATTTGGCATGCTGAGAGTTAACAGCAAATGTCATGTTCCTAGCCACACTGGCTGCACAGCTGTACCAAAACACAAATCTGGTTTCCTAGCAATTGTCCAAGTGGAGTCTCCCTGTGGTCAGCTCAGTCATGGCTAGAAAAACAAATGTAGGACACATCTCTTGGTTTCACCCGTCCCTGAACTCATATGTACTATGCAGCTTTTGCCTTAACCAGATACGGTGACTTAATTAGGTTAGGGTGACCTCTAGAAGCATAGCATTTGAAAGCAAAGTTGCAGAGCAAAGCTTTCTGGGTATGATTCTGCAAATAACAATTTAGTCCTGATGTTCTGCATCGCTCTCAGAATTTGCACGTTTTGAATTTGCACGTTTTGGGAACACCAGTTGCTTCCCCACCCTCTTTCCTCTTCCTCCCTACACAGGCTAAAGAATCAGCTTTTGTGTGCTGGAAATATTCAAGGAAAAGGACATTTTCAGAACTTATCCCACAAGCGAACAGGATAACCTGTGCTTCACTGCAGCATTTTATGGGGAAAGGATCAGAAAAAAAAAAATCCTTCTGCATGTTTATAGTTTCCCCTGTCACACCACCGTAAGCACTTGCCATTCCTCACTCTGTGCAAGTTGCCCCACGCAGCCACCACCCTCCACATGTTATCATCGTCTGGTCTTACTCCTGCTGCTGGTCACGGGAACACCCTTACCTGAATTTAGTGACCCTCTGGATCTGTCTGCATGCATCTTCCCAGCACTACCCCTGAGCACACCCACTCAGCTTGCTTATATTGCTGCCATTCCCCCATACCCCCACCTGCATTTTCTAGCAAGAGCTCTACCACACAAAGTCACGCGCGCTGTCCTCTCCCCTTTCCCAGTATTTATTTCTGTGCACACAAGATGGCCATCCCTGGGGACTTGCTTCTGCATTTGCCTTTGCAGTGATCACAGGCAAATTGAGGAGGATATGACAAATATTAAGCTGCAGCTATTAAAATGAGCTGTTCCTACAAGGCTCTGCATGGCAGCAGCTGCAGAGAGAGGTGGTTCTGATGTCCTCCCTGTCACCTTTCTGAAAAGCCCCCTGAGGAGGCACACAGAGATGTGAGCCATTCACAGAGGTCATGCTGCAGGAAACAGGAGGGGGCTACTGCCCGGGCAGAGCTTTTGTTAACACGTGAGAACTTGCTGGTCCACTTCGGTACTGGAGATGCTGGCCGAGGGCTTGTGTTTGGAGCCTCGGAGATTAAACGCAGCTAGCTCCCAGCTTGGCTTATTCAGGCAGTAGGGATGATGAGCTAGCTGGCTAGGATACAGACTTAGACAAGGAGAAAGGCTCTGAGAGGAACACCAGTTGTTGTGTTTGACACCAAAATTGCCCTGAACCTACAGTAAGTGGAACAAATCTGATTTGCTCACTACCCCAGGATTATCACCTTTGATAGCATTTCCTTCTCCTTCTGGACCTAAGTCCAGTCTCCTCCCTTTCCCACACTGCTCTTCTGTTCCCAAAACTGGCCCATCAAAGGTCTGGGTTCCGTCACTAGCTGTGAAAGTGCAGAGATGTGCTGCTGACTCAATTGCTGACCAGAGCAGGTGAAGCTTAATAGCCTCCAAGGCCAGAGAAACAGCAGTGAAACACGAGGAAAGCAACAGGGGAATAAAGAGTAAGACAGATGTGCTGGCAGAGTGCTATAAATCGCCGACTCAAGGAGGAAACACAGACAAACATAAGAACAAGATTCTTTTCTTGAATTCTTCTGGCTGTGGAAACACAAGGAACTGTTGTCTTCCTGCAGCTTCTGCACTGAGGTTTGTGGTCTGCCTGATTTCCTCTGCTGTTGGAGGTCGGCTCCTGAGCACGTATCATTCGTTTCTCAAACCTCTGGCTGGACAGGAGATGAAGCATCAGTCCGCGGCAGCGGTGGCACATGTAACTCCAAGTAGCTTGCTCAGCAATCCCCATGTCACATTTAAATGCGTTTCATCCTGACCAGAAATAGATCCGCAGTGCCAAAGATAGAGCTCATTTCATTATCCATGAAGACAGCAGCCAGCCAGCATCTTCCCTGTGCCACTCTGCTGAAACTACTCTGCTTTGACATGAGAAGAGGGTCCAGACTCTATAGCCTGTCTGACTACTGGCTTCCCCACTGAAACTGCCTGTCTAGCAGGCTCCTGGGTCTCCAGGATGGGCACCTCTCCACTTAGGCACTGGTTCGTACTCTCCGGGTATTTCCTCTGAGTCAGTAGGCAGGTCTCACACCGTCACTGGAGTCTCAGCCATCCAGGGTTCACACCACTGTAATTGTTCTCTGACAGGGTACCTCTGGAGACCGGTACTTGTATACATGGTGCCATAGGGGTGATTCGGCCTCTTGGTAGCAGGGCAATTGCCTAGCTCAAACTGTACGGAGAAGACTGAGCTTCCAAAACACTTTTTGAAGTTAGACTTAAAGAGCAGGTGATGTCTCCCAAAACCTGTTTTGTGCCTTGCAGTACAGGACGAACATCCTTGAGAAGACATTCTCAAGGGTGGTGATTATACTGCTAGCCTGAGACCTGGGACATCTGAATTAATTTCCATGCTCTTACAAGCATCCTGTGTGAGCTGGGGCCTTGCTCAGATGCCCGCCTGCCCAGGCATCTGAGACAGGCTTAGCCAGGGAAGGATTTATACCAGACCCTGGCTTCCTACAGAGTCATCACAGAGAATTAAGTGTTTCGCTTAGGCCTTCGCATTGCACTCTGGGGACAGCCTCTTCTTTCCTCTGACTCAGTAAAGAATCAGGCTTTGCCAGCCTTAGATAACAAGTGGCCTCAGTCCGTTCAGCTGGGATGAAGTAGCAAACGACTAAGCCTGGTGTGTGCAGGCAGCAGGGAGCTCAGCACAGTCTCTTCGCTTCCGCACCCCGGAGCAGCCTCTTCGTACAGCAAGAGCATTTCACGTCCTTCCAACACGTTGCACGAGCATTAATTAATTATCCACTCTTCTTTAGTTTGCCGGTTTTACTTTCTGCGATTCAGGTGCAAAGTGCTACAAACCCTACCTGGTATTTGATGGACAGGGTAATGTCTTGTTTGGGGAGGGGGGGGTTATGGCATGAGGTGTGATCTTTCACTATGTGCTCCAAAAGTGTGAAGTCCCAGCTTTGCAAGGAGGGCCTGGGGTAATAGTCTTCTCTCAGCAGGGTGATAAAATCCCTTTGCCTGTGCCCACAGGCTCACTGGCGGCTCCATTTTAGCGTGCGCCGCTTTGTCTCTTTCTCTTCAAAGACTGGGGACATTTGTTGCGGTAAACTCCGGTGGGAGCGATGCTACTTGTGAGACTTGATCACTTGAGTCAGGGTAACGCATGGACTGATTCAGTAGTGTCACTGTGTCCTTACAAGCTGATACTGACCCTCTAGCCCAGCGTTAAAGAAGCCTGAAATATTAGTTACAAATCTGATTTGTCAGGGCCAGGTTCTGCTGTTGTTACAGCTTGGAGCACTTGATACCAGGGGAAGTTTTCACTCAGAGGAGATGGTGGGAAGAATAAGGATATGAGAAAAACAGGACTGTGAGAGCATTGTCACAGTGCGATAAGCAATTTGTTTGTAAGCAGCTTCAGATTTTCTTCGTGTTTTAGGGCTTGATAAGTGCTCACTAAAAAGAGTAATTTTTAGGCCTCCAGCTGTGCTTTACAAAATGTTTGCTTCAGTGAATCATTACTTGCTCAGTATTTGCACTCTTGTATTGGTTAACTGAATATCATGCTAATTGTTGTCTTTCTCAGCTGGGTAACTAAAATATTGGTCAGATTTTTTTTTTTTTAAATTAAGTTGTTGAGGGTTTTTTCCCATCTGAAATATGTCAAAATGGAAACATTTTACAGAAATGTGTGTTTTTATATGCAGTGATCTTTGGCTTTTCAGGCTCAGTATTTAAATTTCTGGTCAAAAGGCGAGAGATAGACATCGTCAAAATGACTACTAACTTAACGGGTGGGGGTCTTGTTTGAGATGTAGAAAACTCTGGCCAAACCCTTGTACGGAAATCAGGCAGAGACTTGTACCTGTATCTTGCAGGTACCAAACAACTTAATGACAAGACTGTTACCTGCTCAGGCATGGCTCTTTCTTGCAAAAAAAGAAAAAGTTTAAAAGACTGTAATAAAACACAGGAACAAATTCCAAAACTTCAAAATTTAGCACCCACTAGAATTAATTTATTTTAATTTTTTCGGACAGTCCTATGAATAACAAATACCTTGCTGTCTGGTATGAATCAGCCTTCATGTTACAAAGCATGAAACCTTGGCAGTTTACAAATTTTCACTGACACCTAGCAAGCTGTCAAATGCTCACAAGTAATAAGTGTCGCGAGAGCACGAGTCACAGCTATTCAAACTCAGCTCTTTTATTTTTGAAACTGCTAACAAATTTCTTTTACTGTTCTGTTCACCTAATAGTAGCAGATACAATATTGTCTGCTAAAAGAGAAGTGGAATAGGAGCGCTTGCCAACTGCAGTTGTTACCAAATTTCAGAAACCTTCCAAAAAGGAAGACGATGTTGGAGTAATGGTTGTCTTTTGCTTATATTCTTTTTGTGTCTTCTCTTTGGTACTTTTGGTTCTGAACCTGAATCACCATTGGAATTATGTTGGTAATTATGTACTGTTTGGCTGACAGTCATGTTCTGCAGAAGGAATGCCCGTGTATCAATCATAGGTGAGGTGGATATGTTTGGAAGTAATTTTGAATACTTCTTAACAGCAAAAAAAAAATTTAAACTAAAAAAAATTTAATTTTTGTTTTAATGGCTGATTCTGGAGAATCTGTTGATGTCAAGAGTAGTTACAAACTGCAACCTCAGATACTAGGAAATAATCTTTTGGGTCTTAATAAAAAAAAAAAGTCTTCAGACAGCTGTCCAACTCTGGGAAATAAATGGGAACAATTTGATTTTAGCCATGACAATGCACAATCTGGCATTTTTTGAATCAGAAAAACTTGGAGTCTGGAAATTAAACTGTCAGTGCTGGAAAGTATGGGACTGTGAAGACCAAGAAGTGTTTAATCAGTGTGTTAGGCTCATTCTCGAAAGGGGCAGGAAACAGATAGCCCTAGAAGGACAAAACTCTACAAAACGTAATTGCAGTGTAAGGACAGAAGAAAGTGGGTGCATGAGGGACACGAGTGGGACAGACGGATGGAGGGCAGTGGAGAAAAAAAAAAAAAGAGTTTGCTTTTTCCACCTAGTCGTATATACAGGAGAGAAAAGTCGTGCTCCCCATAAGTCCTTTCCACACAATTGTCCTTAAACTGAACTCATAACTTCAGGGGCAGAGCAGAAGCTCCCAATTCAGACAACGTTAACAACACGGTGCTGGCGCTGTAAATGCACGTTCACATAGTTCCTTGTGTGGACAAGGACATGAGAGCACCAACATGGTGTGCAAGGGCAGCAGTGGCATCACACTATTACATCTCCTCATACAGACTACCATTAGCTCCCTGTCCTTATTTCAGTTCTAATGTATGCCCTGACTCTGCATTGTTATTGAATGCAGAATTTGGGGCTGTTACTTCATTGTTGTTCTCCCTGATCCTAGCAGTACCCCTGCACAGGCTATAGCTGTATCGTTCGTGCGAGCTTTACTGTAGCACCATCTTGGTCAGTAATGTTTGCTCCATCCCAGAGACAGTGGTTGCATCTGCTGTCTAGTATGATGTGCAACATTTTCGGTGAGCTGAAACCAAGCAGTTTCTCTGTAGAGATGAGCTGTATTTTACCATTACAAACCCTATGCACTTATAATGTTTTTCCATCTTTATTCTCTTTGGTCCTAACCCTAATGTTTCCCTTCAGTCTTGCCTCAAACAATATAGTACAGCACAGATTAAGATACCTGTGCCCAGAATATTGTGTTCTTATGGGGTCCAAACGTCGATGAGGTTTTCCCTCGTTCTGCCCTATTTTACATGATGTCTTTAAAGTGTGGTGAATTTGAGGATACCAGGATGAATTGAAGGGGAGAGGGCTGAACCTGAGCTGCTTTGCTCATGGCTAGTTTACATGCAATTAAAACCGAGTGATGCCTGTGGTTTTTGCATGCTCAATTATGTACTGCCTCCCCACAGCCTGTTAGCTGTCAGTTATGATCTGGGGGGAGTGTCACAAACCAGTCACTCCCAAACGGTGCAAACTGCAAATTTGTGTATGAATGTAGCTCCCCGCATATGTGTCTGATCAGCATCCATAACTGATGTCAGGGAGATTGTTTGTGGTGCTGGGATGAGGAGCCCCAGGTTCAGGTCTGAATGCATGAGTCTGCTGTGACTTTGTTTTCCACTCTCCTGTTGTTTGTTTTATTTGCAAAGCCCTTTTCCCTCATCCTCTCCATCCCTGTCTCTCTGTTTGTAGAGAAATAGGCAGAACTGACACGTAAAGGTGCCCTCAGAGCCAATTTGCAGCAACTGGTAAAGATCATGCTGTATCCATCCAAAAATGCCTATCCATAGGGAGCTGCCTCTGAAGCTGAATGTAGGAGAGTGTTTTGAAGAGGTAGCTAAAGCAGGAAAAGAAGCTGTTTTAAGGTACAGAAGAGCAGATCAATTCAGAAACAGCAAGGCTATCCTCAGCCCCTCACCTAAGCCTTCTCTGAGAGCTGAGAGCTTGATTAATTTTTTTTTATTATTTCCATACAGTTTTGCACTCCTTGGCTTTAACTCAAAGAGCAGAAGTACTAAAGTCCTGCCAGACACACTGTATTAGCAGCTCCTTTGTAACCACAAAGTAGAGGCATGAACTAAAAGCTCTAGCTTATGCCTTTACAGATCTAAATCCCTTGGCATTTGGATCTCCTGTTTGCAGGTTAGTGGGTTGGTGCTTTTTTTGGTTTCTTTGGGTTTTGGGTTTGGTTTTTTTTGCTTCACCTCTTTGTAAAGCTAAGACCTATCTGCAAAGTTTGGCACTAGATTTTGGCCCAAAATATTATTTTTCGTTTTGCCCTGTCTACCTAGCCAAACTAATTTGGAGTTTTGTTGGTTATGCCAGCTGGAAAAAGAAATTGGCAATGAAGTCAGGTTTCTTTGGCAAGGTTGTTTTGTTCACAAGAATGTATCAAATCCTGCTTTCTGTTGTGCTGCAGGGAGCATACATCTCCTGCTCTGACTTGGTTGCAGTGAGCACCCTGACGTGAGAAACGCTCTCCCTGGGCTCCCATCTGCTGGGTCATCTTCATTGCTCTTCAGTGCTCCTCTCTCCGTTAGCTTCAGCATGCTGTCACGTTTTCTGCTGTCACTGTTTGGGTCTCATTTGCATATTCGGCAAGGTTTCCTTAGCAATTCCAAGCTCATGCTCACTCTAACTACTACGGTGACAGTCTAAAGTAACTTTTGCAGGTGCAATTAAGCCTATGAGTTTCAGCAAGGTTTAGCTTTTGCATCTCCAGCCTTTGGGGCAGTTTGGATTCATACTCTAGGTCACCCCTGATAAGCGTCAAGTAGGGCAAGGCACCTGCAGTCTTGTGGCTTGATGCTGGCAGGTGATACAAGGCTCTGTCAGTTGCTTAGCAAGCAATGCACACCTTCAAGTCATCTGTAAGGTTTTTGTTGCTTAGAAAAATTATCTGATTCTCTATTCCTTCTGCAGGCTTGTTGTCTCCCTCTCTCCCTTGCCCCTTATGTATAAATGTTGTAAAGCTATCTTTAGCTGAGCTACTGGTTAATCCAGCATTAATCGACCTCCCTAATTGTACTTTGCTATTTTCTCTCCCTTTATCCTTAAATTGGTCTACTGGGCAGGGGGTCTAGAGGGCAAACACATTCATTATGTTACCAGCAAACAAGATATGAATTGCACTACAGGGGACAAAATTAAATTTAGTTTCCCCTTGTAGATGTCATAAACTATTGATTTAAAACAAGAGGGGACGCAGCAGTAGAGCCAGCATATTGGCTATCTTGTGGTGTTCTCCTTGTGTTCTGCCAGGGGTGCTCGCTGCCAGTCCCTGTGTGGCTTGCTGGCAAGGAGTGGGACGTGCAGGGCAATGGAGAAGGCAGAAGGAAAGGTTAGGTGTAGTTTGGTAGGTCCATGGGTGGGTATTTAGGGCGCTCTTCTTGGCTGTAGATCTTAAAGATCTCCCTTTGGCACCATTGTATTCCGTGGACAGGGACCGCATTCAAAACCTACCTTTCCTTATCCCACACATTGTCCACGCTCAACGTTCCCTGCCCATTTTAGAGATTTTAGAAGTGGCATTTTCAGATGTTTTGAGTAGCACTCCGGCTCTGCCTAGGCTTCCTTTGCCATGTTGGACATGGCATTTTGCCCCTGTTAAACCTCCTACTTTTTCCCCATCTCATTATTTGCTTGTAGGAGGGATCATTCTTCCCATACATGCAAAGCCTAGCATGATGAGGACCTCTTTAGGGACCCTATGTGGGTACCCCACTCCAAGTAACAAGGGAAGGAAGGGATTCTAGACACTGCCCATTGAGCTTGGTGTCGGTGCTTACCCTGTATGCTATGCCGAAGAGAGGAGCTAAGGGCTGGAAACTCCACCAAACCAAAGAGTGCCTCAGCAACTGGCAAGTTGCTAAAGCACAGCATTTGGCTCTGTGCCTTCTTCCCTTTTCGTATCATCTCAACTAGTCTGGAAGCACTCATGTGGTAGGAAGCCAGGAAGAAACATATAGTCCATTCACACAAGAGAAATGTCCCACTCATGATAGTGGTTGTCAGTAGCGGACCCCACACTGTGCCCTTCCACTGCTGCTGGGAATGGTTTGAATGGCAGGAGCAGGCGTGGGGCCAAACGGGAGGTTGATGCTTGGTGAAACGTCACCTATTACATGTTTAATGATGTTAGAGAAGGATTTAGTCCCTCCTGTGCTGGCAGCCAGTTCTCATTACCTGTTAATTGGACCTAGATGCAGTCACTGTTGAAACCTATTGTCAGGAGCAAGTTGTTTTATTAGTGTAGGTGTGCTGCTGATATCCCCATCCTGCACGAGAGGATCAAAGGCTGCAACTGCATAAAACATTTTCCTCTTCCCATTCTTTTCTGGGGACAGCTCTGTTTAAGGTGTACCCTGGCAAGACTAATATGGCTGCTGACAAGGGATAAAAGCTGTGCACTGTCCAGACAGCACAGGGATTTCAGCACGTTTCTACACCAGAAATCTTGTCACTGCTCTCTGATAGCTGCCAGAAGGGTGGAAAGATCTAGAAGGAGAAGTCTTTCCTTGCCGACCTATGCCTTCTCTGAACTGTAGGGAATCTGTCTGGTTCCATATGGAGACTTAGATGCAAGATTCTGCATACTACCTGCTATGGGACCTAATCTAACAAGTGGTCACAGATAAGCATTGGCTGCTGAGATCTGATGTGAAAAGCCGTGCAGAGGAAGCTGTTTGCAGTACAGAACTTTTATTAGCTCCAGGATATTGACTGCATACACTCAAGCACTGTCTTCTCTCATCTTATCTATCGCTTAACTGTGTGCCTACCCACTGACCCCTCTCTTCCAGCTTGTTCCTTTAATCAGCTTAGGGATGTAGGAGAATATTTTGTCAGAGAATATTTCGGACTGCCAAACTCAGTTTATTTGTGTCTCATTGCAAAACAGACCCCAAGAGGTGAAATGCCGTAATCACTTGCATTTCTGATTCCCCAGATCACTTGCCTCTAAATAACTATGATGTGCTTTGAGGACTGGGTATGAATTTAATGATGTTATCACAATTAACCTGCCATCTTTTTATTTTACTTTTTTATTTTTTTTTTACAACTACAGAATTAGCTTTAATTTTGAGCCAAAGGCTTTGTTGTCAACAACTTTATCTGCTATTTGCCAGCTCACCACAGAATCCTTACTAGCACATAAAATGAGAAGGCACAAAACATTTTAAAACTTGAAGACATCTTTATTTGCACAGTCTCTCCTGTTCATTTTCAGAATGGTCTCGTGCACTCTGTAACATCTTACTAAAATTACCCACTGTTACAGCAGCCTCACCTATCTCAGACCTCCTGAAGTGAGCACATCGGCTCTTCACACACTGGGTCACGCAGTGAAAGGGGAGTGTGGTACTCCTGTGGGTGCGAAGTTTCCTTTAGTGGTGATGTTTAAGAACACGTTAGGAGAAGCTCTTCCCTGGAATCGTTTATGCATAGTTGATTTTGCTGTAGAGTTGGGGGGTGCATTTGATGGTGTCCTACAGTCCTTTCCACTGCTGTTTTCTTGATTCTGTGAGAACCTGCCATGCCCATTTTCCCTCCTTCCTTGATACCGTGGATTTCCTAGGGCAATCAAAAAATATCTGATCAAATAAAACCCACGTAGGTGGGCTCCATATGTTCTGCTGCCTTGTTAATACCTCTTCTAGAGCTGGCTAAGGAGCATGTTAGGGCTTTCACTCCTGTGTCTTCACCCCATAGAGGATACAAGCTCCTTTCAGTCCTTGGTGAAGCATTCAAGCTGTAGTGGTGGATGCTTTTCAGCTCTGGGCTCTTCAGTCTCCCTGCCCACTATATCAGCTGATATGGAGGCTCTCACCTACCTCTTACCAGAAGACTCCAACTAAGAATCATAGAATCATAGAGTGGTTTGGGTTGGAAGAGACCTTAAAGATCATCTCATTCCAACCCCCAACTTGGTACAGTCAGCTTTGTAACAATCTCATTTCCATCACTCCTTCAACACTGTTTGGTTTTTTTCTTTCAACAGTAGTTTTATATGCCATATTGAGAGGTTAAAGTGACTTTCCGCCCACTGTGGGCAATTTAAGACTCTAACATGAGACAACTAAGCTACGGTGCCATTAGTTACTCAGCCTCTACTTCTCTCTTTCATATGACACATCTTCCCCTCCTTCCTTGCCTGTTCTTCAGCAAGGGAATTTTCTACCTTTCTCCTTCTCTGTGCAAGCCTAAGTATGAAGCAGAGCAGCTGTCTTCTCTCTGCCTGGCCCAGGGGTCTGAGCATCTGGATAGAAGTGCTGATTCTTCTCTTTTGTGCAGCACAGAAAATGTACCCTAATACCCTTCACTTGCAAGCAGAACTGGAGCTGGTCCAGCCCATGAAACCTGCCTAGAATCTCTATTTGCCTCTCCTTGCCTTCTGTCACCAGAGAGATCCCAGCTACATCAAGTGCTTATTCTGGTCCTTGGCTTGTTGAATTGCTGAGGAAGGTGACTCAGGAGAATTTTGGGTCTCTGCCAGTCATTCACAAGCCAGCAGCAGCAGAGGTAATTGTCGCTCACAGCACATGTGCCAAAATGTGGGCATGGGCCTGGGAGCTTTCAGGAGCCCTTGAAGTGTCATGGTATGTGTGGTTGTTCAGGGATTTTGTAGGGTCACCTCATCTTCCCTATATGCCCCTATCAGTGGACATTCCCTGAAAGTTACTCTTCTGGTTTTTTACTAAACATCTGCATCTGCAGTCTGACCTAAGCAGAGATGATTATAAATCACTTCTAAAGGCCAATTTTACCTTCCTCCTTCTCCACCATCTATCACTGAAGAGTGAGTGCCCGTGTGCAAGCCCTCCGTGAGCCTGCATTTCTGTTGGTGCCCTCCGTCATGGCTGTTTGTTCTGCAGAGGGCATTGTGTATAAAGGAATTACTACAACATATGGCCAACACTCCACACTTCATATGTTATTCATCACATTAGAGAGTCCGGCCACATGTCCCTCCTGCAACCAGGGGAAAGTGCTGGCCCTGCTCCTGTCAAGTGGTCCTCCTAATCTGTCTCTCTGCAAGCAGCTTCATGGTCTTTTGCAGGCATTGCTGAGATGTGAGGGTAGTGCCAAAAAGTTGGCAAGGGATGAAGCAATAAGGAAGCGACTTGCGGAAATCAGCTGGAAGAGGGGACAGTACAGAGGAAATTGAGGAGGGAGGGGGAGTTCAGGTTTGTGAATGGAAAAGAAAGAGAATAAAAGGAGAGTGATGACTTGAAGGAAGAAATAACGGACAGCTGTGTTTTGAAGGAGATGTAAAATCAACATTCTCGCCTCTCAGCTATTAAATATGTCTCTGAGTTTGTTTTAAATCCCAGATTGTTATCCCAGGAGTCAGGTCTAAAATCAGAGTGGCTAATTGCAGCCTGACCTACTTGTCAATCCCATTCTAGTGGCTTTAGGGTCTCACTTTCTGAACTGAAATGTGTTATTTGGGTGCTGTGATCTAACCCAGAAGTGGCTGCTTTTCCATGTTAAGTGAAACGACCGTGACGTAGGCCTCCCTGGGTTTGGGTATCGGTACACCTGCCATAGTTTCTATACGCCCATCCCAGTTGCTTCCCTGGAAAATTCCCTGCGTGTTAGAAGAGGATCACTCCACATTTTGAGAATAACATGTACCTTCAGAGGTGCACAGAAATCCCCTGGTTGCATAAACAGATGTGTGCATGGGATTTTCCAGCCCATTCACAACCACTTCTTTGGTGAGATTATGTAGTGGAGGAGAAGGCAAGCAGCAGGGTGGAAAGAGCCAGCTCTGCTTGGGCTGCGCATTGCCCCCCTGCGCACTCAGTGCTGGCAGATGGCAGAGCTCTGCCAAGAGGCTTTTGAGGACTGATGTGAGGCAAATCTCCCATTGAACCCTTCCAAATTCGTATTTCAAACCACAGCTATCCCAGATGGAAGAAAGAACTACAACATCCTCCTTGAAATCACAGTATAGTACCAGTGGGAAAGGAACTTCGGAGGTCCCTCATCCAACTCCCTGCTCAAAGGAAGGCTAACTTCAGCATTAGATCAGGTTGCTCAGGACCTTGCTCAGTCAAATTTTGGAAATCTCCCAGGACAGTGATTCTTCAACCTATCTTGGCACCTGTTCCAGTGCTGATCCACCCTCATTATGAAAATATTTTTCTTTTATGTCCAACCAAACATTCTGGGAGCCCAAAATTGCTCCAGATACAACATCAGAAGTGCTGAGTAGAGGGGAATAATAATTTACTTTGTCCTGCTGGCTACGCTCTCGTCATTGCAGCCAGCTATGCATTTAGCCTTCCTTGCTGCAAGGGCATGCTGGCAGACTGATTTTTAACTTTTGCTCACCAGGAATCTCTGGTCGTCTTCAGAGCTACTCCCCAGCCAGCTAGTCCTCATCCTGTAGCGTTGCATGCGGGTCATTTCAACAGGTGAAAGACTTTGCACTTATCCTTGTTGAGGTTCATGAGATTCCTGTCATCCAATTTCTCTGTGTCCTTGAGGGCCTTTGAATGGCAGCCCTGCCCTCTGGCAAGTCAGCCACTCCCCTGAATTTAGTTTCATTCCTGAAGTTGGGGAGGGTGTCTTCTGTCCCGTTGTCCAGGTGGGATGATCAGGTTCAACCTTCTTTCTCGTTGATTGTACAGAAGCAGCAGAGAAATTCATGATGCTTCTGCTACTGTGGCTTACAGTGTGGAAAGCTAGAGGCCCTCTCCAGCCTCTGAGGTATGAAAACAGAATGAAACTCCTTCTACCTTGAAGAGAATACAAGTTAAATAGACACGGCAACGAAAGGGCAGGAAAAAAAATTGAGACCGAGAGGTGTTTTGGCCTGCTTGAGTTGACATTTCAGGCAGTTTCAGTGCTGAGAGTAGAAGTGTGTTTGCTGAGTATTAGGACAACATGATAAACATGCCCTGGGCTGCCCGGCTCGCTGTCCTATGATATTATCTAGCCTGCACATAAGCTGGGGAACTTGCTTTTCTCCCCTTCCCTCACTCGGCTTTTTGGACCCAGAAAGCACTAGCCCCCAATACATGTGTCAGGGAAATGTGTGGGATGGAGGTTTGTCAGCCACTGTCAGCCCTGCTCCGTGGAGGGGTTAAGTGTGTTTGTGCATGGTGTGATGCAAGGCTGAGAGCTGCCCTGAGAGGAGGCAACCCTGAAGGCAGGGCCCCGTCCCGAGGAGCTCCCCATCCCGACTTACTAGTCCACTCCTCGGTGAGTGCGGGGTTTCAGCCGTTAGAGAGATTAAGGAAGTCATAAAATCTGCTAATGCAATAATAGTAATTAATAACAATAATGGGTGCTTTTAATGTATTTTGGCATGATTTATTAGGCAGGGAGTGCAGCAGGAGAGCAGAGCACTTTGCAAGCAAGAATAAAAAGGCAAGGTGACTGGGCCCTAAAGTGCACATCTGGGCATGATTTGGAGAGGCGATTTATCGACACCATAAATGACGGCTTTTTCGAGCAGCTTGTTTTGGTGGCTATGCAGGAAGACGTAACTCCTGATTTAGGGCTCTGTTCAGCAGTACTTATTCTCCAGGTGAGACTCTTGGGGTGTCCCTCATGGCAGAGAAGAGCCAGGGCTGGGCTGCCACGAGCCCATGCACTGACAAGGCATGGGGCATGCACGCAGTCCTGCACGGGGTCCCCTGGCTCACCAGGCCCTGTGTAGTCTCCGACAGCCCGTGCCATCGAAGGTGTGCGGTGTACACACCCAGGACGGCATCAGGGGAAGCATCCCCCTGCTTCACCACCGCATGCTGGGGCTGGTACCTCTCAAAGACAGCTGCACGGCTCCGCACTCCTCCATCTCTCCTACCCTAGCAACGTGAGGGCGTGCGGCCCCGGCTCAGATCTGACTAAAACTGTCAAATGACCCAGAAGGGTTATTTCTGCTCCTAGAAACACACTGTTTTTGCAGAGGTGAAATGTGAAAGGCAAGGGAGAAGAGCATCCTTTGCAGCACTTAGTTGATGTTCTCATTGATCTCAGTGATTTTGTGTCAGCGCAGTGGCAGGAGTTGGCCTCTGCACTAGAGCCTTGCCTCGGCGAGCAGACATCTCTCAATGGGTTTTATTAATATTATTATTATAGAGCCTGCGGCATATTAAGAGCCTGCCAGGATGCAGCACTCTTTTTCTCGAGGCTTCAGTGATGTCAGGGGGGACGTGGAGGAGTGGGTAGGGTGCCATGGGCGGTAGCAGCACACCACAGAGGCATGAGCACCGGGGACTCGGTAGCTTCGCGTGGGCGAGGGCAGGGGTCGGTCTGCTCCTCGTTAGGGGTGCCCCCCGCAAGGTACGCACAGGAGAGGTGAGCTTCAAACAGGGCAGCGGGAAAACTCTTGAGGAGAAAGAGGACAGTGAATGCTAGGCTGAAGGGCAACATAAATTAAAGCAAACAAACCAGAAAAACAATCCTTAAAAGGACCGGACTCAGCTTGGAGGTCATCCCTGCCTCGGTGTGCGAGGAGGACGTAGGAGCATGGTGTGGAAAGGGGACAGGCAGGATCCCCAGCTGCATGGCAGAGTGTGGGCTTTTATTAGGGCTCATCAAGCACCTTTTAATGAATGGCTGAACTATGGGGGGTCAGATGAAACAGGAGGCAAGGTGTAAATGAGAAGGAAGCTGGAGGGAGTGAGAAGAATGGCAAGGGGTCTCTGGCCATGCAGTGCCAGGAGCAGGATGGGGGGAGCCACGGGGGGGGACACAATTAAAGATCTGAGCCAAAGCCAACGAGCTGCGTCTCCAGTTCATGCTGAGCTGCTTGCAGAGTCCCCATCTCAGGCACTGAGCATCTCTCTGGGATTTTTAATTCACCAAGGCAGAGGGACCCCATCTGTGGGCTGGGTGGGCTTGTGAGGCTCCTCTGCCCAAGCAGGGCTGTCCTTGCCAGGGCACGTGCCACAAGGCTTGCTGAGCTTTCACTGGCAAGGGGGAAACCCCCTGGGTACAGACCTTCACTTCAAAGGGTCAATGTGCATTGGTCTTAAGGCAAAGTATTCTAGAACTGGGGCACGGGGGACGCATCTCTGTGAAGAGGCAGCTGTACCTGCAAATGGCTGACGCTCCGGTACTCTCAGAGCAGCAGCTCTTCCGGCATCGTACGCTCGTCTCTGTGCGGGTTTTTGCTGACGGGTATGATATATGCATACAAAGTATTTTGTTATTGTTATTATTACCCAAAGTTATGGATCAGCTTGAGAAACTCAAATGCAGTAAATCACTGGGACTGGGGTAGCATTAGTCTCAGGGCTCTGAAGTAAATAATGCATGAAATATACTGACAGCAGTGTCTGACGGATCCTTATAAACAGCATCTCTCTAACGAGCGCAGAGCTGCTAATAGCAAGACCGGATTCAGGGAGAAAAATGCTGAAATCTCTCTGTGCTCAGGCGAGATGATGCAGATGGACAAACACGTCCCCTTCCTCACCCCGAGGACCAGTGAGTGATTTTAGAAGAGGGGTGACAGTCAAGAGGGTTAAGAACAGGGTGGCAGCTCTGTGTCCAACTGTGACGTGGACTTCATGGACAAGTTGCTCTCCCTTCTTCCCTGCTTGCAAGGTGAAGGTGGTGAAGGGCTGTCTTCAGCCTGCTCTGCCTTCACCCAGGTGCAGAGTGCTTTGAGATCTTCAGAGAGCGAGCACTCCAGGCGTGCTAAGTACTATTATTATTTTTTTAATAATCAAAAGACATCCCGGGAATTACAGATCTATGAGCTCTCTTTCAGTTCCAGCCAAACTGATTGTGAAGCTAATTAAAGACAGACTAGTACAACGTTCGAGTAAGTATAACATGACAGGGTCAATCGAGTATGGCTTCTGGCAAAGAAAATTGTGCCTTTTTGAGCTGCAAGTGTTGGGGTTTTTTTTGTTGTTTTTTTTTTTTTTTTAAGTTTAATAAAATAAGATAAAGGTGATTCCCAGCAGACATAATGTACTTTGATTTTCATAAAGCCTTTGATAAGGCCTTTCACAGAAAATTATAAAGGGAAATAAATAGCCATGGGAGAAGAGGCAAGGTCTTGTCATGGATTAAAACCCAGTCAAGCGTTAGTAAGCAAAGAATAGTTGCTTCTTTGTGTGGAGAGAAGTTAATAGTAGGAGTCAGTACACACTGTGGAGGTGTTTAGTCTGCCCTGTGTTATGTGACTGGCACATTGGTGCTTTGACGACGACTCCTGGTTTGACTGGTGAGAAATGCCGCGGGGTTGTCAACAGCTGTAGGAGATGCTGAGAGCGGGCCCACCCCATCGCATCCTCTGGGCTCGCTGCACGGGCCGTGGAGGGGCAGTGGGACCTGCTCCCAGGGCTTGGCCTGGCTGCTCCGGGCTCTTCTCCCTGGGACTGGGTCCTCCCCCTGCCCCTGCACCCCTTGCCTCCATGGGAGCTTCCCCCCATCTTGCCAACCGAAGGCGAGCGCGGGCTGCTGCCTCCGTGAGTCAGCAGGATTTAAAGGCACCGTGGGGACAGGGCGGCAGGATGACGGATGAGCTATAATGTGGATGAGCGTATGGTAATGCAGACTGCAAAAATAGTCTCCACTTCAGCTGTACGGTGATGAGTGCTGAGCTCCTGGGCTCCTTGGAGGGAAGAGATTGGGAGTCATGGTGAGTAACTCGATAAAAGCTTCTTCAGTGGGTAGCGTCAATTCCAAAAGCATAGAGGATGCTTGGTTGCCTTTAAGGGACAGGAAAACAATAGGGAATATGTTATAAAAAATGACATTATCTTGAACACTGGCTACACCCTCATTTAAGACAGCGTGTAGGCTTACCAGAGGGCCGTGAAGCATGGTTAGTAATCTTGCGAGATTTACCTACAAGGAGGCAGTCAGTTGGACTGAGCAGGGTTTTCTTTTTCACTGTAGCGAGCTCGCAAAAACGTGCAAGCGCCATTTCTCTCCCATAGCTCTCCCGCTTCCTGTCTTGCCGCCGTGCCCTCTGCCGTCCCTCAGCTCGCAGTGCCTCCGCTCGCTCCCGGCCCGCTCCGACAGGAGATGGCAAACACCGGCCATCCACAGCCTCCCCGAAAAGACATGCTAAAGGCTTATAATTGAGTTATATACACTAATGAAGGGTGCGGTGAAAACTGATCAGTCCTTCCTTTTTCTGTCCTCTTGTAATATTAGAACAAGAGGTCACTTGGAGATGCTAATGGTGGCTTAATTTAGAACACATGAAAGGAGACACTTTTTCACACAGCAGGTAGTCCGTCTGTGAAATGCACACTGCCTCTGGAGGTCAGAGAGTCAAATGCTGCAGAAGGATTTGTCCAGTTTCTGGGTAATTTTTTGAACAGTGATAATTGCTATTGCTGAGGATGCAGTAGCACCCCGTGGACCCCAGTCAGGAGGGACCCGCTGTGCATAGCGCAGTGCCTGCCCAGAACAGGAACCAGTGCTGGACCGGGTCGCTTTAGTCTCAGTAGCCAAAGAAAGGTGGCCTTGGTTTGGTCAGGTGCTGGAGCGGTGATGGTGAAAGAGTCGCACCCAGGCTCAAGATCTCTGTATTGCACTTTTCCTTCTCCAGCACCGGCTCTGTAGCCTCACCATCAAGATAGTGGTTCCCTTCCCTTGGCGTCATGAGAGCTCTGCTTTCCAGCTGTAAATCAGAGCTGTTCACTCTGCTTTTGAAAGGGGGAGGGAGGGACAGAAAGCCCACAGCTGCCTTTATCCTGGAAGAGCCTTCACATGATCCGCAGTCGTCTAGTTGAAGCTTAAATGAGCTGCCTCGGTGTACAGCTTCACCTGTACTTCTCACCCTTTTCCTGGGTCTCCTGAACACGATGTCTCCGGTCAGGTGGCTTCGCCACTCCTACAGTCAGTTCTTGGCATGCTCCTGCTCTTCCCATGCAACGCCTGTGGCATCGTAAGCTACTTAGCAAATCTGGCTGGACATGGGTATTGGTGGATTTTCCCTGCAGGCAGCACAGGCCTGTGGACTATGATAGCGTTGAAGAGCCATAAACATGTAAAGGTGTTTAAATTTACCAGCAAGGACAAATCATAACAGAACAGGGAAAAATACTTTCAAAGCCATCCCTGTCTCTATACACATGGTGTCTGACCTGTAGTCCTAGAAAGGCCTTTAGCCCCGGGAGTTTTGGGACTCAGTCTGTTGTTACTATTTTTCTTCTTGTTGATAAATCCAGCTCGAGTACTTTTGTCTCTCCATTCACATTTTGACAACTGGGGCTGTCTAGACTCAGTGTAGAGAACTTTTCAGGGAATTGAGCCAGGACACCAGCACTCCTTGCATTGTCTTTTGACTCTTTTCTGCAAAATGTCTATAAGGAATAGGCTTTTGAGTGTGTTTCCTTGTAGGTAGTTGCAGAATCAACTCGGTATGTGTACAGTAAAAGTGATCATAATCCACTTGAGGGATGGTCTTCAGAAACTCTCACAGGCATCTCTCATTCTAGCATCGTTGCAGCCGCTCTCCAACTATCCCACCTCTTTTTCCCCTTCTCGCTGTTCGTTGCTGCCTCAGTAGCTGGCTGTGTTTAAATATGTCAACCTAGGTTTTTTTCCCCTCTTCTTGTTTCCTGTGTTCCTCTAACAAGCAGCTTGCAACAGAACAAACAAGCAAGGCAGGAGTGCTCCAGGCAAAAGGGGTGTTTTGTGTTTGATTTGAATACATACATATTTTTCTTGGTTAAAACTTGTGATACTCATCAAACACGTACAGGAAGGCTGTGAATAAGACCTTTCTCTTTCCTCCTAACACACACACCCTGTCTCATACAAGCACCTTCTCATTTTCACTCTTGCTGTCTGATTCTCTGCGAAGCACAGCCTCTGTCATATCCTCGCACGTACGTTCAGTAGTCTCATCCTCACTCCTGCTCTGTCATGTACGCAGAACAACCTTCTCCTCTCAGCAGACCCTGGCTCCTGCGTGCTTTCGCAGATGGCATATGCACACATGCACGGCCACCTCCGTGCTCACAAAGGCTTTATTTCCGAGAGGAAAATGGCTCTCAAATGTATGAGACTGGATGTAACTACGGCGGTGATGGGGAGAGAGGGGAGTGAGACAGAGCTGGGAAATTGTGTAGACTCTTTGTCCTTTGGAGACATGAAGCATTACTCAGGTGGAGGGGAGAACATGGTCCCTGAGTCCTCATCCCTTCTGCCATGCACAGTCAAGCACCGAGCATCACTCATTCGCATCCCCTCACGTGCAGACTCTTACTGCTCTCCCTTGAAGTTTCTCAGTCGCACTTTCTCATGCATCCTTCCCTCTGTTTTTTGCCTGTCTGTCAGGTCCTGATCACATCACTGTCACGGCTGCTATGATATCAGTGTTTTTTGACAGGTGTATATGCTTCTGTCACTCCCAGCAGAGCTCTTTAGCACCCCGTCTGCCTCCGGATCTGGTAGCACTACTGGAAAGCACGGTCAACAGTATCTTATATTTCTGCATGCAGAAGATTACAGTCCCACTAGAGCTGACTACATGTTTTCAGGATATCCCACTTTCAAAGGCCTTAAAAACAGCATTTTGTCTTTATAGGACTGAGGTTTGCTGCTGTTCAGAAAAGGGAAGAATTTCTCTCATGAATGCCCAAAGGTCTTCTCCCTCTGAGGCAGGCTCTGTATTTGGCCTCCTGGAGCAGGCTGCTGCACAGAGGGTGCTGATTTCAAAAATTACTTCAATTTTCTGCCACCCCCAAGCTTCCAGTGCAGACTGAGGTGCCGAGTGCTTTGTTCCCAGCTGCATGGCGAGGACGGCCGTGTGGCCTCTCCTGACAAGGGGGTAATGAAAACATGTCAGCTGCCACGATGGGGGCCATGGATGTGCTTCAGAGCAAGCCAGTTTAGGCCCTTTGTCCAGGACATGGCCACGCACCTCCGTAGGGTCTGCGAGCAGCTCAGAGCGTGCATGGTTCAGAAGAAATTTCAGGTTTCCCAATTACCGTAGCAGTGACTGGTAACCTTCCAGCAAAGAGACGCTGCCGCAGAGTGTTCCCGTGGCTCCTGCTGGGCTCAGCCGGTGCTTGTGTTTGAACTGGCACCAGGCAAGCTAGGAAGCGAAGAAATTATTAATAGAAAACGCAAAGAAGAGGAAAGGTGTTTAAACAGTTCCCGCTTTGCATGTCTAATTTGGGAGCTACCCGTCTGTAGTTCTCCAAACCAGTGCCTAAATGCAACAGCAAACTTCTCAGAAGCCTAACTCGTTACGCTTTAGTACACTGTAAGATAAGGACCTTGCTTGCGTAAGGCCATCAAGCAGTGATATTGACTATCCAGGACGTTTTTAAGGCTATTTATATCACAATAAAGCCTTTTTATTAGCATCATCAATCAAGAAAGACCGCATTTTGGCCTGGAAATGATTCTGCTTGAGTTTCTAGAAAGGAGAAGGGTGAGTAATTATGGGATGCATTATCTTCAATCTCATTTGAAATCTCCTAATTGAAACCACATATGAGTGCAGTTTATTGCTGATAAAATAGATGGTAAGGGTATTGCTAATGTACCTATGGCAAGTGCAACCTTCTGGTTAACAGGGAGGTGAAGACTGGTTTTTCAGTAGGTGACACGGCTATGGCAGGAGCTGTCCCTGTCCATGTCTGGGCGAGCAACTGGTTTCCAGCACGTACTTTGAACTGAAGCTTATGCCCCATGCTGAGCTGAGCTTACGGTACTTGACATCTGTGGTTCATCCCAGCTGGCAGTGTCTGCTCTCGGTTTCCAGCCGATCCCGCTGGCAGCATCAGGTGTCTTGACAGGGTGTATCTGCCCTGGTGGTGGGGCTGGGGTCTCTGTGCGGCTGGCTGAGAGCCGGTAACTGAGCATTGGTCAAGCGATGCGGTAAAGCTTCCCAGCTCAGGGCTTGTTTATAGCTGGAGTCACTGCTTAGGCATGGGGGAAGGTGGTTTTGCAGCTCTTCTCCAGGATTTTGCCAGCCCCTGTGCTGCTTTTCTCCTGTCAGCTCAGCGCAAGGGAGCAGACTTGCAGGAGCAGCAGTTACTCAGGTAAGGAGAGTGTAGCTTAACGTTGCCTGTGGGGGCCTCTGAGACTGAATAATGGCAGGGCTTGAAAGCTGTTACAGATATTTGATAATTAATTGGCTGGGAAATCAGTTTATTTTAACGACTCCAGTTAAATAAAGAAGAGAGATAAAAGGACTGCACATTCCTGCAGTGCTAAACTACTTTCAGGGACAGAGAAAGCCCATTACATGTCTGCTTTTATGCCAACAGGGGCTTTTAGTTCTTGTGAAGGCTCTTCTGAAAGGTGGTTGAAATCTTTATCTTCCCTGAATCCCAGCAGTTTGGGTTTAAGACAGGGAAGGCTGAAGGGTGGTTTATTACCAGGGATACATCAGTCAGAGGGGGACAGGGGAGTGGAGCTGCTGCCGTAACCTCATGCTTCACCTCTGGCCAGATACTTACTGCAGAGCG
>NW_009603299.1:54425-55621 GCF_000690535.1 Cariama cristata
CGGTTCCAGTTGTGGTTTATCACCATTTTATACTGCTCTAGTGGGAGCAATGCATGTAGCTCGGTTAACCTCACTTGTCTTTCCGAGTACCGGCTGATACACACACACACACACACACACAAGGTAGCATCATGGAGAGAAGACCTATAATAGTCTAGCCTGAATGAATAATTCTGGGTGCTCTCCCTACCTCTCAGTGGCTGGCTAGGACTGACTCGCTTTTCCTAGCCTAAGGGAGGAATAGTGTTAAGTCAGAGAGGGCTTGGTGTCAGGTCCATTTGAGTTAGGGGTCTCTAATTTTTCAGCTTATTGGAGGTATCATTGTTCAGTGGGCAGATCTGTTCCTTGAGCAAAAACAATGTGCACCCTCGTCCCGCCCAAAGGGAAGGGGCTTGACTGGAACTCAGGACGAAGGTTTTGGAGGATCCCATTGTTTTAACTTTTGTATGTGTCTATAGGAAGTTATTTTGTGTATGACTGTGCATATTAGAGACCTCAGCAGCAATGTTGAAAAGGAATAGGATCTATTCCTTGCTGCAGATTGTGTTTTGGATATGAACTTTCATCTCAAGCCAGTGTATCTCATCCTGAGGGTTGTACAGCAAGTGTGGATATACGAACAGTGTTCCCAGTGCAGTCGTGTTTGTCAGAGTCTGTAAGGAGCCTGCAACACCATCTGTTTTAGTGAGTGGATAAGAGATTAAACGGCAGGAATCACAAGATCTGTACAATACATGAGAGCAGGCCAGACGATCATGGAACAGCTTCTTTTTTTGTAAGCTAAGAATAACTTTAACCTCCTCTCATTCAGGGTTTAATTTAGGGTTTAATGTCAAAATTAACTAACGTTTCACTCCTGTCTCGCAAATCGCAAACTGCTCTCACTGCCCCCAGTGCTGGTGCTTACCCTACTGCAGGTTCAAATTCAGTGCAGGCACTGCCCCCCACCTCCTCAAGTGAAAATTTAAAAGAATGGAAAACCAAAAATAAGCCCTTTAGTCTGGTGGAGGTACAGCAGGGCCTCTCTTCTGCTGACCTGGAGCAATCTAAATTGAGCATCTTCACAGGAGAATTTAGGTGTAGATTGTCCCCCCAAGGCTGTGAGTTCCTGTGTAAATGTCATGCCATGCACAGACGCTGGGGATGCACGGGCACCCATCAGGTGGGCATGATGTAATCTCCCATACACGACTGAT
>NW_009603299.1:55652-65993 GCF_000690535.1 Cariama cristata
ACCCTAGCCAAATGTAAACTCGGAGCAGGCTACAAATCCTCATCTTTTAAACATTCCCTGGATCTGAAACCTCCTGCCAGCTGGAGCTGCTTTTAGCTGAGCAGACTGAAGTGCTGTATTTAATGAATTCATTTAGAGTCTGGTGCAAGGAAGCAGGGCTGATCCTCATCTAGTGTAAATCTAGGCTTCCTCATTTACTTTAGTGGCGCCTTGTTGACCCTTGATTTATGCCAGCTGAAGCCGCAGTTTGGCAACTCTCCGTACAATACTGGACTTCTGGAAATTATTTAAAGCAAGTGACCTGCTGCCAGAAGAACAGAAATAGGAATCCAGCCTCAGACCAGCCAAGGCCCACGTGAGCAGCCTTAGACCCAGCCGTGTCAGAAACTAAACTACCAGTTAGACAGCTGTACAGGGGGGAACTCTGTGGGGAAATGGTTTATCTGTACTGCGGATAAGCTGTGCACAGGGGAGAGGTTTCATTTCGCAGCAGGCTCTTGGGAGAAGAGGCAGGGATGTCAGTGGATCCAGATAAGATATCCCTGGGTAAATGCTTCCAGTAGGATTAAGCAACATGTCTTTGCTAAGAAATGAAAAGGCTTTACGTTCCGTGTTCCAACCAATTTGCACAGCTTGTTTCGCCAATGCCAGAAGACTGCAGGTCAGAAGGTGCAGAAGCAGGCAGAGCAGTCCCTGTGGTTGTGCCGGTGCTGCCATCAGTAGCCGAGCTGGAGTTCAGGCTCCAGAGCACAAAGCCAAGTGACCCAAGCCAGTTGCCTTCAAACTGTGGGGAGGAAGAGCTTGTGCTTCAGCCGGTCCTTTCTGCTCTGGTTGCGCGTCCCTGGGCAGATCCCAATTAGAGGGAAAGAAAAGCATCGTCTCTTGTAGTAGGACTAAGACAAGTGTGCCTGGAGGTGACACCTGGGTTTGTGAAGGCTGTTTTGCAGCCGTCACTGCCCCTCTCTCCCTACCCTCATGCAACCAGTACACACCAAAGTTTCGTACAGGAGAGGTCAGGTCTGTCAGGTGTTGTTTCCGGCTATAAAATAATTTCATTGTATGACTTTGCACAACCTATTTCTTTCCTTCTCTAGTGTCTCCCCATATGTGTAAAACAGGCATTGTAATACTACTTCTCCACAAAGTGCAAGAGTTTCAGTTCCACAGTGCTTAGTCCTTTTGACAAAAACACCCCTTGATGTTCAGCACATGCTGAGTTGCTTTGCAAGACCGAATCCTGCGAGAGTCTCAGAGGAAGGACAGCACAAGATATTATTATGATTAGTAGGATGGCAAGAGATCTAGCTGTGCGGATTATTCCTGTCCCCCTTTCTCAAGGAGTCATATCTTCCTCCCATTGTGTTTCCAACCATGAGGTTTTAAGCCAGCTCCTGACTTTCATGCCAACGGCAGAAACTCCATCAAATATATCTTGACATTTCTTTATTTCCACTCACTCTGCTATTTATTTATTTATAAACATGTCCTCCTTCGCAAAGCATATTGTGCATGTGGGGATAAAGGTAAGCTCATTTCAAAGCTCTTGGGAGTTCTCCCTCCCAGCAACCTCTCTTCTCTACCTTCCCTGCAAGTCTTTTTCAGATGCCTCCAGTCACAAGGCCTGATGGTGGACAAAAGCGGGGCATTAGGGAGAAGCAAAATTTAGCAAAGCGGCAAGTAAAGGAAAGAAAGTGAAGTTGAGCATTGCCTAGCTGTTACAGCTTTGCTGTGGTTTCCACTTAAAGGAGTTCTTCAACACACAAGATAAATACAGCATGCAAGCCTGAAGTTTGCAGTGCTTTGTTCTATGATTGTAAAACACCCATGGGACAGATTTTCAAAAATATGTCGTTTTAGGCAGCAGGAGAAGTGGCTATATTGGTAAAGGAGCTCACTGTGCCAAGCACTGTTTTGAAAATTTGGTTCTTGTGTGTTAGTTTGGGAGCTGGTAGGCCCAAAAACAGCTTGACAAATCTGGTCTTAATTTCAATGCTAGCACTTTGAAAAATCAAGCTTCACTTGTGACTTCGAAATGCCTGGCAACTTTACTCACAGCACATTTGGGAATACAACTATGTGCCAATGGCTTTTGGAAATAACACTTTTGGTCTTTGTATCAGTACTTCTTAAGCTGTACATGGATGACTTCTAACAGATCCAGTTTATGAAAACAAAACCATACCTGTGCCAGTTAACTTTAGTACAGTATATAGAGGTCTAAGGTCTTGCCGAGAAATATTTAGCTGTATGTGAAGTGGAAATAGCTAAAAATATCACTTCATCTGAAAGAAACTTGTGAGAGGAGTTGTCTTCTCCTGACATATTGCTGAACTCTGCCAGGTAGGTGGTAAAAGTAATAAGACCAGGTCATTGTAGTTTGTTTTCCCTGCAGCCACTGTGAAACTGTTCCCTGCACAGCTTAAACATCCTCTGGTCCTCAGCCAAACCTTGTTTTAAATGTCTGAAACAATAGGGGCTTCCTTGCTTTTCTTGGGAGACTCTTCACAAGACCAGCATTTGTAGATAACAAGAAGTTTTTCCTCAAGTTTGAACAGACTTATTTCTCTTCTCTTTCTGACCTGTTACTCCTTTATAGACCCCTACGCATCTTGCTAAATAATTCTTCTCTTCCCTCAGTGCTTTCAGCTTTCAAAGAAGTATAGCTTGTCAACATGTGCCTTTTAAGTCCTCTCTTAGTCAAGTTATGCATATTTAATGTTTTTAAGCTTCCCTTAGATGCTGATCCCTTTCCAGGCCTTGATGGATTTTGTTGTTGCTTGCCTCTGAATTCCCTCTCATTTCCCCATATCATTCTGGTAACAACGTGTCTTGGATTGACTGCATCAGTCCAGGTGCGCTTGGTATTTGGTGGCAGTTGGTTTTGGGTGGAATTAAAAAGAGAAGCAGCAGAATCTCTCAAAGGGAATCTGCTTCATGGTCTCCTCTCTGAGAGCATTATTTTATGATGGTATTTTGGGACTGGCTTTAGATATGGAAATGAGAGCATGTGTCTTGCTCAGAAGCTGTTCTCTGCTTTCAAGTGGGAGAGAGATGGAAAAGGGGAAGAGGGGTTAAGCTCCTCAAAGGCTTTGTCTACATTAGGCTTTTTTCTTTATATTTCCCACTGTTGCTTGCACGGGTGCAGCTCAATCCACAGTGGCACTGATGACAGCTCCGGCACAGGCAGGGAAGCTAACATATTTCGCTATACATCGTCTCCGCAATCCCTACAAGCCCTGACTCCACCAGCGGTGCTGCAGCAGCAGGAGCTGGAGAAGGAAAAGGTCAGCTGTAAATAATAACTAGAGTGTTTGCACATCAAGGGGTGTCCTTCATTGAAATGCAACAGCTGGGAGTGAGCAGGCAGGATGGGCCCACTTCCTCCTTCATCCCGAAATGCCACCCTTCTCGGTCAGCTGCTGGCAGCCCAAGGGCAGTGCTTGGAAGGGAGGATGATAACTTGGTTGAGCCACCTCTGATACTCTCATGACCTCAGAAAATAAGGGAAAGTTAAGTCTTATTTTCCCTAGTATTGCTTCCATACCCACTCTGATCTGCCTCTCCAAAGAGTTTCAAGACTGATTTCTCTTTGGTGTGGGTCCTTCTCTCCCACCCCCCCAGGACAAGGGCTAATGCTTCAGACGTGATATTCTCTTTTCCCTTTTGGAGAAGGAGCAGTATGAGATGAAATGGACATTAGGGTCCACAAAATAGAAAGCGCATTCCTGTGTCTCGGGTAGCGTGCTCCTCAGGTATTGGAAGAAGCTGTTTTATGTAGTACAAAACACAGGAGGCACCTGCCAGTTTCACATGATACTTAAATCTGATATTCTTTCACAGCCTTGTACCAATTAATGGTTAACCGATGAAATTCTCAGCCAGAAAGTATCACCGAGATGAGGATGTTAATGAGTTTAAAAAAAGAAAAAGGGGGCAGGGGGTTGAGAAATGCCTGGGGATAAGAAAGGCATAGTACAAACTTACAAGGTGGAATGCAAGCTGTCATTCGGAGAGGAGGCCAACTTACATTTGCTTGGGGCTAGATTAATAGGCTTTTATGGTTGGGAAGGATCATGAAATTATGTAGATGGTGATTTACATTGTCCTTTTAGGAGGTGTTCCACCTTTCTTTGAAACATCTGTCACAAATCATGGGAGGGTGGTCACTTGACCATGTGTCCCAGTGCTCAGACCTTGTGATACCCGTTCGCTGCTGCCATCGTTCCCGTTTCCTTCACCAAACATTCAGGTGTGGATGTCGGGGCACTTCGTTTCTCCAGCCTCCATGGAGAGGTGCCACCACTGCAGATCTGTTGGTCACTGCCAATACCTCGGTCACTACCCCAGCAGGCGTTGAGGCTGTTGGCCAACATCAGTCCCTGACAAGCCTTTGGCCCTAATCTGACTGTCTGTTTGGCTGTGTTTTCCCACGCCAGAAACCTTCCCAGAGGTGGTACATGACTTTGGGCCACCTGGCAGTCAGCTCTCCCTGACCCATCAAAGGCTTGCTGCCAGTCCTGTCTGCATGCCCCTCGTTTGCAGCAGCCCGGAGAGCACATGCTGACACTGTCACATTGCTGTGTGGGATGGCACGTACGGCACCTTGCTTTTTGGAATTGGGCCATGGCACCACGGCATCAATCACACGGACTGTTTTGCAGGCTTACATGTGCTTCTGCATGTGCAACTGTGAGAGGGAGAGTCAGGGAACCTCCCTCTCACCTCTCTGCTGTACAAAATACATGAGGTGATGCCCTAAAGCTCCAGGTTTAATTATTTGAATCTTAAGTTTTGTAGTCCCCCTCCTTGAGCAAACCACTGGAATCCACAAGCTGGAAAGTGCTGTGTGCAGTGCCATATCTTTCTTCAGCTACGAGGAGCCGATTTGCAAATCTCCTTGCTCTGTGACAGCCTCTGGTGATACCTCCTGCATTTTCAGCCTGTGTCTGGGGTGGGAAGAAGGGACCCTAGTCCACACAAAATGCTTTGAAGCTCCCTCTAGCATCACTCTCCCATTCCCTCTTGTGTTCACACTGTCCCTCTTCTGCACCCACTCTCTCCCGACCTGCCATCACTCTGTTTCTTTCTCTTGTTTCCCCCTCTTTCAGAGCTGCCCTTTGCATTACTAATCTGTGGCATTATCTCATTCTCCAGTAGCTGTGCCGGCTGCCTTGATGTTTCTCGCCAGCTTTTGCCTCTCCCCTCCCTCTTTCACTCCCCGCCTTGCCATCCCAAGATGTAGCATTGCCTTTCTCCATCTGCCCGATTGTCTCTCTGCTTTTTATCTGGGTGCTGGAGCTCCAGGTGCTGTCATTCTCTGCGACAGCACAGAACGTTTCAGATTGCCTCTGCGGCTGGATAATTACCAGATACAGAGTCACGTGGACTTCCCAGCCAAACCCTCCCTCCCCTCCTGTCAGAAGAGGAGATCACATCTCAAATGCACTTTTTTTTTTTTTTTTTTTAAGACGAAATCCAAGCAAAAGGTTTGGAAGTAGCTTTTCTGGACTTAACTAGTGGTGACCACATGAAAGTTACCTGTGAGGCAATAGGGGTTCAGGTAGAAGAAATAGGTGACTTTCAGTACTGAAGTTTGTGAAGGAAAATAAAGGGGATAATAGTCTGTACGGGTGCCTTACTAGTGCTCCCATTCTCATTCTTGGTATCCTCCAACCAGAAAAAAGTCCTAATTGTGCAGAGACCTGTCAGCGGCTGTTTGGTTTCTGTTCCTTTTACAAATTTGGCATAAAAGCCAATGTCCAGTTCACATAAGCGACTAATTTCTATTGTCTTTCAGTGAACTTCAGTTCCTAAGTGACCACAGGTACTTTTGAAATGTCAGCCTGTGTCTTAGTGATGGCAAAGAGATGGCATAGAGTCCTTAGTGTAAGTGCAGTGCAACCAAAAGGCAAATCATCTGGCAATGTTCCCCATTGCCATTTTGCATCATCTCTGCTATTCCCTGTTTCCCCCTTTTGATGGTACAGGAAGCAGCTACGGGAAGCAGCGGACAGCAGAGCAAGGCATACGCTCCTGGTTGGACATTTCACTAAGGCTGTGTGATCAACAGATGATGAACATCGTCTAATCATACTGGATCAAGATCAGAGCCAGGTTTCTGGCTGGACTGAAAAGGAACAGTGACAAGTCCTCAGCTAACCCAAAAGGGAAGGAGGGAGCTCAGGGTCTGTTTCCTCAGCAGTCTCAACCTCCTAACTGATCTCGGTGCAAGACCCTGATGCAAGCTGTCAGAGTATTTGGCATTTCTGCAAGCAGCAGCCAGAGAGCAGTTCAGCTCCTCTGCGCACACGTGGTGAGCAAGTCTCCTCTGGCAGGAGCCCAGTAGCTGGAGACAGTCACTCCAGATATGTGCCTCGGAGTGGGCAAACAGCCATCCAAGGGTTTCCTGACTATGCTGTAAAGAAATGGAGGGGTTTTCCTAGATCTGGTGGGATATAGGAAAACCTGGCACCACAGTGGTAGGCCTCAGTCTGAGGCTTTTTCTGTATTTTGAAGTTTTAAACTGTGCTGGGATGTGGCTGGGATGGAGTTAACTTTGTTCATAGCAGTTCATATTGATATTGTTAAGAAGGTACCTCTGCTGGAATGGATGTGGACTGAAGTTGTTTATGCAGGTATACTGATCCCCAGAAGATGGGAAGAGCAATAAATCATGCCAGTATAGGTTCTCTTATTCTGATATAGTTACATCCACCCAGGAGAGTACTGGCACAACAATTACTATAATTTTGGGCTTGATCGCTGTTTTTTTCTCTACGAACAGGAACCTATACTCTTATGTAGTCGTTTTAACAGAAAGAAAACCCATGTGAGACCAGCTGTGTGTCTGCTAGTGAGAACCCATGCAGCTAGCTGTCTTTTTAGGCTGGTGTATTTTTTATGAATTCCCTTGCGTTTCATTTTCCATGCGTATCACATGGACTGAGACACGAAGATGCTCACAGCACATGAGCAGTTCTGCACTGATAGTCATATTCACTGGTTGCAATTCTTTTTGCTTTCATTAAAAAGAGTTGATGGGAGAGAGAGTGAGATAGCAGTGTTTCTGTATAAGGCACTGGGGAGTCCTCATCTAGAAAGCTGGGAATGAATTCTGGTCACGAAAGAGGAACTCAGACTGGAGCAGGTGCTGAGAAGGGCTACTGGGATGTTTAGGGCAATGGAGAGTCTATCATACAAGAACAAACTAGGAGAGTTTGGCTTGTTGAGCCCAGCAAAATGAAGGCTGAAAGGGAATGTGATTGCTGTCTGTGAACAGGCTGGAAGATAAGCACCTGGGAGAGAGAAGAGCTATTTAAGCTAAAGGATGGTGTTGGCGTGAGAGGGAATGGATATGAACCAGCCGTGGATAAATGTAGACATAGAATTAGGAAAAAAGTTTCTAATCAGCAGGGCAGAAAGACTTTGAACAGCCTACCATATGAAGCAGAGGGAGGGCACCCCTGGCCAAATGCACTAGGCTTAAGTAGGAATGAAGTATGTCTCTGAAAAAGAGGATAAGGTACAGCTGGCCATGCTGGCAGAGGCCAGGGCACCCGGGAAGCCCATCCTAGCCTTGCACTCCCAAAGTGGCAATTTACTAAAGATGATGAGCAGAAGTGTAAGCATCCTATCAGCTCTGCACCGCCCCAACAGGGGGATGGCCTGAAATTGTCACTTGAGTACTGAGATAACCAGGGAGCTGCAGACAGGTGTGATGACCAAGGTCACAGCTTAATATGACTGAAAGAAAGCGTGGGCTAAACAGATGCGGCAGTTTCTCCTTCCTGACAGTTTTCCAGCACAGGACTGGCTTTAAGCAGTAGTTTTCTAAATCCCTCTGAGAGCCTGTGTTATCATGCTGGCAGTGGTGGCTCAGAAGCTATTTATGCCACATTTTGGGAATCCATCCTGCTTTAGCATAGCATTCACTCTCAAACAGTGACCCTGCTGAGGGTCATGGTGCATCAGGAGAGGACCAGGCTGGGGAAAGAGAGGACCAGTGGCAGCAAGGAGAAGTTTGTGCAACACCGCACACCAACGTATATTCAAATTCAGTAAAATGAGGCTTTTGGTGCTTGGCCGAAAGGAGGTTTCAGACGCTCAGTTGATGCAGTCTACCACTGCCATCCACTTAGGGGGCCCTTGCCTTCAAAGAGATGAAGATCTGTAGACAGCTGTAGCTGTCTTCTGTAGCATCTCCTGCTGAGGAGAGCCTGATCCAGAGCAGTGGGAACCACCCAGGGCCAACAGCTCCTACATTACTCTTCTGGACTATGTGCTCCTGTGTACTCTGCCAGTGTACTGCTCTGGTGAGGACTGTACATCAGGGAAAGGGAATGGCAGCACTGCATTGCTCTTGAAATGCTGGCGGGGTCTGGCACTGCAGTGGCATGGCAGGGTCTGGCTGGACTCTTCCCCTGAACACCCTGCCTGGGGGGGTCGGGGCTGGCATGCCCATGCTCTATCCTTAGCCCTTGCTGCCCACGTCCCTGCTGGGGCATAGCGGAGAGGCTGGGCTCTTACTGCTCCCCCAGTTGACCATCGCTGTGTTTGAGTCCTTGCTTGCCACACAGGGAAGGGCTGAAGAGCACAAGAAGACAAGATGAAACAGCATGAGCGTGATTTGCTCTTGAGCTTTCCTCACAAGGCTGCAAGCAGTATTGTGTTTAACCACCACATTAGTTTTCCAGGATCATACTTTGCAATACGTGGGAGAATTTGTCTTGCATGTTCAGGGCTGGCAGCCAGGAGCTGACGTTGCTTTGTGCCGAACAAGCCGTATTTGATCCCTCTCTCTTTTCCTTCTTGCCATTTTGCTGCCGGGGGTAGAGGGCAGCATGGAAGTTGTTAGCTGGGTCCTGTCAGTGTGTATGAAGTGAGAAGATTAGAGCAGGCTCATCACAGAGCCGAGGGGAAGGCAGGAGATCTGATCCAGGGCGGGTTGTGACATGCTCTGGCGAAAGGAGGTCATGTCCCTCAGCGAGTGCGATGGGGTGGGTTTCAGGTGCTTAATTGCATGTGTAGCAGACCACCAAGTTTTGGCCTGCTCCACAGAGATTGTCTTACAGAAGAGATGATCAAAGGGTTAATGGAGAAAAGATGGACTAAAGAGGAGTGAGGGAATTATGGCACACAGCTGTCGTCACAAAGTGCTTTGGAGAAAGAGGGCAGAAAATGCAGTCTGAAACCACACTATTTATTTAGTTTTCCCCCAAATGAGGTAAGAGCTGTGGCTTGCTGGCAAAGCAGCACACTGTATTTCATTAATCCTAGCAGTTCACCTCTTCTCACTAGCAGAGAACTGTGGGATTGGGTCTGCCAAAAAAAAATTATTTATTTGTAATGACAACAATAAAAATACCCAAACAATTATCCAGGGTTCAAGATGACCCAATACATCATCGATAATGCTATAAAATCCCTGCCATGTTAAAGTAATCATTTAAACAGCAGCTTCACCAGATCCTACAGAGCTTCCTTCCTGCCTCTTCATCACTGTAGGCTCTAAATATCATCCACCCCTTCCAAACACCATTGAACTTACCCCAAAAAGACCCCCTGAAGGCAATAAAAAATACCCCCAGTCCGTCTTCATAGCCCAGGGCCATAGCTGCTGTGCTGCCTTCTCTGAGGCAGAATGGGGAGTGCTCTGGTGAGCCCCAGCTTTCGTGCATCCTCCTCCTCCTCCTGCTCCTCACCACATGCAGCCCCTACCCTGGCAGTGGTGCATCCAGCCCGGGGAGCCTGTGCTAGGGCTTTCCGACCAAATGCTGCCTCTCAGCAGCGTGCCCGTCTGTTCGCTGGAGGGAAGGGACGACGGAAAGCTTAGGGCCAAGAGCCACCGGAGTGACAGGCACAACATCAACTGCAACGAGTGTTACAGCAACACTCCAGGAGGTCAATGCACCGTGTGGCAGGAGTCGCTGGGGCTGGGAGTCAAGCACTGAAACCTGAGTGAGGCAGAGCAGCGGTAAGACCTCCAGCCTTGCTGTTCGCCAGGAGAGGAGATGTGGATGCCTGAGCCTCCCTCTCCTTTTCTTTGCCTGCTTTCTCACCTGTCAATAGGAATAAGCCCAAATGCTTTCAAGACGGGGAAAAAAAAAAAAAAGACATCTCCCCTATCCAGATTTAGTTTACCTCAGTGCCTACAAAGGCAGGTTTTCAGGAGCGCTGCTTTGGCTCAGCACTGCGCGTTAGGCTGGCAGATGTGGGTGGAGAAAGGACAAGCAGCAGGGCCCGATCCCAGCTCCTGCCCTCCCCTTGCCTGTGTGCTGCCAGGTATCCCTTCCCAGCCTGAAATCCAGGAACCGGGAACAGTGGTGGGCGGCCCTCCCTCCT
>NW_009603299.1:66022-66560 GCF_000690535.1 Cariama cristata
TTCTCTTGTGGCGAAAGTGTTACCCCCTCCCCTCCTTCCTGTGGCATGGCTCAGCCCTGTCATCTGCATTTGTGCATGGGGGAACCAAGGCTCAGGGAGGTATGTGAGGATGGCCCAGGTTCCATTCTCCACATCCAGTTTCCAGCCATCCTCCCCTGGCTGGTTGTTACATGTTTCATGAAAGGCAAGTCCTGCTTCACCAACCTGATCTCCTTCTATGACCAGGTGACCCACCTGGTGGATGAGGGAAAGGCTGTGGATGTGGTCTACCTGGACTTCAGCAAGGCCTTTGGTACTGTCTCCCACGGCATTCTCCTGGAAAGGCTTGGACAGGCATACCCTTTGCTGGGTGAAAAACTGACTGGCCAGCTGTGCCCAGAGAGTGGTGGTGAATGGAGTTAAATCCAGTTGGCAGCTGGTCACCAGTGGTGTTCCTCAGGGCTCAGTGTTGGGGCCAGCTCTGTTTAATATCTTCGGTGATGATTTGGATGAGGGAATCGAGTGCACGGTGATGATTTGGATGAGGGAATCGAGTGCA
>NW_009603300.1:0-1065 GCF_000690535.1 Cariama cristata
AACCAGACAAAAGAGAATTGTCTTGCTGACAAATGCAGGGGTTAGCTGGCCAAGAGAGGTGTCTCCTTGCCGCACCACACCTTTCCCAGCTCCCATTAAGCAAAACCCACATCCCTGAAACCACCAAGTCCGTGAAGAGGGGACAATTAACCCATGTAGCCGGGGAGGGGGGGGACGCAGTCCCAGAGGAGCTAACGAGGACCCTAAAGAGCAGGTCCCCTTCCCCATCCCCCAGACAAAGAGATGCAGTTCTTTCTTAAAATGCTTCCCCCACCCCAAAAAAAAAAAACCCAAAACCAAGAGGCAAGCGCAAAGGGCCGTTGCTATTTTTAAACGCTTCTCTCATTTGTTGGAAAATGGCACTAAAAGCATGAAACAACCTGCCCGCACCCGAGGACGGGCTCTCAGACACGCACACACGCCAGCACCCGAGGGAAAGGCGAGGTTTATGGGCCCCTCTCTTCTCCAGGTGAGTACGGAGAACCCCCTGCCCCACCATCAGCCCGCTTCACGCCTTGTATGAAGAGAGAAGCAAAATGCCGGGGCAATCAAGAAGCCAGTAAGTTATTTACCGTCTAATCTGTACACACGCATTCCTTATTTATTAACTCACTTAATTATTACCAACTTCTTTCGCAGACAATGAATTTCCTAATGTCAATAAACTGCAATCAATGAGGTAAGGCTGTTTTCTCCCTCTCTCTCTTAGCCAGACAATGCCATTGCCAACTACCGCTACTGAAACGGCAGCACCCGGGGAGGGGGGGAAGGGGGTATCGCACACCTATATGAGATCACATCGTAGGCGCTGCCAGGCTCGGGGCCATAAATTAGGCATTTAACGTGAGTACGCGCACTCTCGGGTCGAAGCGAGCAGACGCCTTGTCATTCGCACATCTCCGCACAGGCCAGCCACGAACCCACCTTCCCGGGACTGGGAGAGATGTGGTGCTTCAGACCTGGAAGAAAAAACCCAGCCTAAACCGTGTTTTCACCTTATACACCTGGAAAGCCGGCCTTTACAGCAGTAGTAGCCCAGAACCCAGAAGAAATAGCCCAGTAGGG
>NW_009603300.1:1112-9010 GCF_000690535.1 Cariama cristata
CAGACGAAGAGCCAGCCACGAGACATACCTTCTCCGAGGAGCTGCAACGAAGCCCATCCTGGATGAACAAAACCATTAGGCCGCACAGGAGTTTAAGGATGGAGGTGTGCACACCTAAACTATCTTCTGCCGCTCGGACCCAAGAGCGTTCAGACAACCCACGGACTGCCACGGAAGGAGGGGATGGTCATCGTCTCTCATCCCTCCCGCACGTACCCTCAGAGCTTTGTATCTCTCTGTAGCGTTCACCTCTGTGCATGCGAACAGAGGAAAGTTGCTAAGCTTTAGCCTTTCTCTATTGCAAAGAAAAGGTATCAACGGGGTTGTGCACAAAGGATGCTCCCGGCGACGGGGCAGGAGTGGGCACACTGGCCAGCCCTGCACCTCCTGGACCTCAGGCCCTCTCCAGCCAGGCAGATGCCTGGAATTCCCTCCCCGCTTCCCATCCAGAGCAGCTCCTTGCAGTCACATGCATATCGTTGGTTTGGGTTTTGGGTTTTTCTGTGTTGTTTTTTTTTTTTCCTAAACTGTCTAATCTTAGCGAAAGAACTACATCTTTCTTCCACAGGGTTTGACATGTTCTTCTGGAAGCTGTAGTACCATCTTTGAGCCTCAATTTCACAAAAGCAGCCTGCCTCCTCCTCCTCTGCTTTCCTCTGCTTCTCCACCCAAACGTGTCATCGCCATCTCAGCAGAACCGTCTCCTGTCTTGCCTGTCTGCGGCTAAAGGCTCGGTCGAAGCAAAGTCCAGTGCCCAGGGAATCTCTGGCTTGAAAAAAAAAAAAAAAAAAGAAATGGAAACCATCCAAACTGGAAAGAACGTTTGGCAGGCGGTCGTGTACCAAACAGCAGTTCCCACTTCTCCTGATCATTAGAAGCACTAAAAGGAAAATTTATCTTCTATCTTGATATTTTAGTTATCAGCAATCTCCTTGTTTCCAAACAATTAAGCCTCCCTACCCATGAAGTCTTAATGAAAGGAAGGGATCCTGTATTTTTTCCTCCACTGAAAAGGGATACCGCCGACACCGGAGATGCCAAAGGGGACAGCCCAGGCTCTAACACACGCGCTCTGCATACCGGACCGTCCTCGCACCCTTGGCAATTCCCCTTCCAAACTCTGTCCTAATGGACAATGGCACACATTGGGATACTACTATTAGTAGTAAAATATCAGCCTGCGCAAAAGTGCTGCTCGAAACGACTATGATCAGTCGCTCCCAAAGTAGTTTAGTTTGCAAGTAAAGCTACTTTAGCGGTGTTCGTTACTTGTTTGGGGTTTTGATCCAGCAAGTTCATGGCTCTCATTTTAGCCCGGAAGATGGTTTTTACCTTGTCTCTTCAAGACAAGGATCAGCCAGAGGCAGCACCGCAAACCAAGGGGAAAACGGCCTCACAACATCTTGCTGTAGTCCGAGAGTTACCTCCTCAGCGCCTTGGAGTTCTGCTGACCCGCGAGCCATTCGTTAATGTAACTGCTATAAAATATTCACCTAAGCCAATCTTACTCCCGCAAACGGTTAGAGTCTGCTCTTGGCCTAGATCACCTGGTATGTTCCAAACATACGGAGAGCAGAAGACGACCCGAAACAGAGTGAAGTGCCACCAAGATATACCAGGAGCTCACAAAAAACCCTCCGCTTTTTGAATATAATTCACTTTGCATCGGGGTAATCGATAACTTATACCGGTTAACTCTTGTTACGGGAA
This sequence comes from Cariama cristata, assembly GCF_000690535.1. Classification (NCBI taxonomy): domain Eukaryota; kingdom Metazoa; phylum Chordata; class Aves; order Cariamiformes; family Cariamidae; genus Cariama; species Cariama cristata. Next base: position 2,823 of record NW_009603300.1, read on the forward strand.
GATAACGGCACCCGGAGGAAAGAGCAATCCCATTGAAATGGAAATAAATTGGAGCAACATCTATTCAACAATCTACTGGCTATTAGAGGTGGCAAAGTATAAGCTAGCGAAAGGACCTGAAGAAGAGTAATTACTAGTTAAAGCCGGGGATTAGGATCTGGGTATTACTCTTCTAATCACAAATTTGCTGCAGCAAGCGTTGATCGGAAATTTCTCACGGAAAGGCTTTTTCCTTGAATATCTTTGAGGTTCTCCTCAAATGTCAGGTGAAGTGCCCACCGCTTTACCCTTGGTTTATCCACCCACGAAATGAAGAGAAGACGATACCTACTTACCTAACCAGGGTGTTCTTGAAGGGATCTACAGCATTGAGACAATCAATAAAAGTCATCAGTAAGAAGACAGCAATATTATAAATAATCAGAGATCAGAGCATAGACGGAAGCACAAGGAGGAAAAGAGTGCTTTTCCTCCAACATCAGAATGAGAGGCTGTGCAGTATGTTAGTAAAGAAAAATCTCACCTGTGTCAGAAGACCAAGGACTTATTAAGACTTCGATTTACGGAATTTTTGGAGAATCTGGTTGCACAGACCGGGAAACCAACAAAATAGACAACTCAGGCGCTAATGTCGTCTCACACAGATTGCGTTAATAAAAACTTCGAACAGTTTTGGCTTGAAATGCCAGTGCACCTGCGTCGCTTTGTTATCTTTAGCTTTTCTGTTTACGTTACAGAGATATATCACGGATATAACACGTTAAAGGACGGAAACGGGATCTTCCTCCAATGGCTGCAAAATCAGAGCCTAGAGACATACTTCTGTCTAACAGGGGTGAAAAGAAGAAAACCATTAGCATAATGAAGCTGGCGGAAAAGAGTACTAAGGTCTCAATATTGAGGATGATATCAGAAGAAAATCATGCCACTTTTTAATGAAAGCCGAACCTATGGAAGAAACAGAGTGAACAGGCATCATACCTCAGATACAAGGAGCATAACCTTTGAGGAATCCTGCCACGAATTTGATGAGCCTTTACGCTACGATTTGATTTTCATTAGCCTTAAAAACGGAACTTTTCACGAATAAGGCCCACGACCTTTAACATAATGCGCGCACGTATCTGGCAACCACCTTAAAGAAAGAGTTATAAACGAGAACAAAAGGATAAGCCGACACTTTGAGGTGCATTGTACAGGATCTTGTACTGGTAGAAAAAAAAGAGAAGGGGGTGATGAAGAAACGCCAGAAATCTGTGTCAGTCTTTACCTCAAGTATTATAGCCGGTGGGAGAGAATGGGATATGGAGTGGGATGAAGTTAAAGTAATTTAGGAAGAATTTATTTACTGAGATATTAGAACATGAAGCCAAAGGATCCAATCAAAGAAAAAAAAATCAAGTTCTCACAAAGAAGAAGACAGTGGGGTGGAAAAAGAAAACACACTCATTTAGCTGCATTTCATAGACGGTGAGGTGAAAGACAAGGTGGGATGCCTAGGGTTAGGAAGACACGGTCTTGTGAGCTCTTATCCTGAGCTACGACGCTCCTGTGACACTGTTCTTTCCTAATTTGTTCCATCCTATTTGTTCTTCCTTATAAATGTGGTTCAATCTGGCTATCGAAAATTACAACATAAAATTGCTACTCAGCCAGAAATTCCAATGGATATTCAAGCCAGGACAGGATGATGATTTTATCAGTCACTTCTCTACTTACCTTTTGGTAACAAAACCAAAACCACCCCAAACCCCTCAAATTCACACCATTCACTAGTTCTGGCACTCCTATCTAGCTAGAGCCCAAACTTCCAGAAATCCACATTCCGTAGGGCAAAAACATCTGGCAAAGTGGTTTCCAACCACATCAGGGAAAATTAAAACATGAATGGAGCACAAGATCTAGATCACATATGACTTTTTGTCTGCACGTCTATTTTTATCACCGGGTAACATTTACGCGCGGCGTGCTAACAGCGAGTTCAACCCTATAAATGGCACCAAGAGCCAAGCTGTTTCTGCTTGGGTCCAAGCTGTCTTTGCTATGCACAGTTTACAAATTAAGCCACCGGTTCCCTGACGGCGACTGGGAAGCCATCAGCGTGTACAGAGCTTCTAGAAGTCCTGCAAGGACCAGCTGGCCAAGCAGCCATAGCTTTTATTTTTCCAGCCGCTGAAATCTTCTCTAGAGAAGCTTACAATACTTCACGTCCTTTTACTTTGCCCAAGAAATGACTAAGGCTATCGGTACACGGTGTTATTCGATCATGAATCGGAAGGAGGTAATTCATGTGACTGAGCACGGGAGTGGAAACATCTACAAGTTTTTACTGTTAAGACATGCTTCAGTTGCCGTAGGGAAAACCGTGACAGCTCCTGGACTAACAGCTATCACCGAGAAGACAAGACGCGCCATGAAGTCAACGGGAAGAAGGAGACACTTCAATACTTGGAAGACTGGAGGCCCTTAAGAGATAGTCTTCGGAGACATCACTGCACGGCATAGCCCTGGTGGCACCACCGCCGTCAGCCAGCGGACGGCCAAACGCCTGCAGCGGAACCACAGCGGTTTGCTCCATTTACCTTTACACCCTCTTAACGTCAGGGGACGTGTATTAATACTTACCCAACTCATGATGTGAACTGGATGGGGAAGCGAGTATCATACATAACTTACTGAGTGTCAGTAGAGTATCTGGAGATCCATGGACAAGTGACAGAGAAGTGCAGGCTATTATCGTATTGCCATAAATGCCTGTTGCAGAGTCAGCTGGTGAAACGCGTATACTTCCGCGAATCCCTCACAGATCATCATTTTGGCGCTGCTTTTGCAGTAATTGCAATTATTGTAGGACTACATGAACGGAGATACAAAGTCTGAATTATATTCCATGTAACGATGCTCTGAGCAGTTCAAGGTTTGCATATAAAAGCTATCCTGAGTTGTTGTTCAAGACTGACAATGAGTACTTAGCTAAATTTAGAAACGTGTTATTTTTTTTTTTTCACTTTAATATTGTATCAGTTGATTGCTCCTTACATTAAGCAACACGTCACAAGTCAAACTTTCGAACGCGAGCCTTATTGATATATATCGGCAATCACAGATTAAGCTCCCGTTCTGTTGGATGCTGTGCAAGCACAGAACCAAAAAGGAACCACGTGGAACATTCTAGCTGGGAGCCAACACCTGAAAACAGAGGTTGGGAGCGTAAAGCTGATCCTTGTTCGGGGGGGGGAGGAAAAGAAAACTAATGACAGATTATATCATTGTTACCTAACCACCCACGATGTGGCGGGTACTGTACAAAACGATGTACAAGCTGGAGTACCCGCCCCATGAGGTTACAATCCAAAGGGAAGGGCACAGAACTGAGTCCCACGAAGAAGAGAGGAAAACGACTTCTGTGTGGGCATGGGTTTGTATTTTGGAAGAGACATGGAAAAATTAAATGTTGCGGAGAGGTTTTCCAGCTACGCAGCTCTTTTTGGTAAGATCACAGTTTGGAGACAGACACAAATCGATGGGAAGGAGATCTTGGGTAGAACAAGGAGGAGTGGAAAGTCACACCTGGCAAGAGCAAGATGCGTGGCCTCAGGGTCATGGTGGGAGTCAACGGGAAGCCGGTGACTAAACTAGAAAAGTGGAAGAAACCGAAGCTTCTCTGCAAGAAGAATTTGCACGAATGCATTGCAATAAGGCAAATAGCAGGAGTGAGAGAGTCTTACGATCTTATTTGCAGTCCTGGTTTCGAGGAAAACCGTCATGGCATATCTAAAATACTTCATGGATTCTGTAGGTGAGTGGAGCCTCTCATCTTGGCTTGATACTAGTTTTTCAAATGAGAAAGTGGAGGTGAACTAACCTGGCAGTGAGAGCGCACGTGGGTGTCAACGGTGTTTGGAGTGTCTGTCAGAGGGGTCTGCAATGAAACGGCGAGAGGGCAACACTTCTGCCAGACAGTTTGTGGGCTTGTGCCCTCTTCTTCGTTTTTCTATAAACTAAAGGTGAGTCCAAGCAATAAACTGGCTTGTTCTTCCATTTATCCACACATAAAGTAGAACATTTAGGACAATTGAGGCTTGATTGATCAATGGTCATAAAATAGCATAAGACGTCCAATGAAAGAACAAGATATAGTTCTACCTCACCAGCATTGACTTTTTGTCCTGTCCTTCTACCACATACATCGTCGAGTAGAAGAGAGAGTTTTGCTTCTTATTCATAGAGTATGTAAGGTAGCACGGGGTTGTCTCTCTGAAGGTTTTTCATAAGAAAGTGCTAGTTTCGCTGCCCATTCACTATGAAGAAGACCACATCTAGATCTCTAACGGTACTACGCAATTCTTGAAGACAACCCGGCGAGGTACTGTGAGAAGAAAGGCAGGATTTTCATCTACACGGCTGTCCACCTGACACCCTTAATACGTTGCAGGGAGGCATACGCTACCACCATCTCGAATCAAAAACTTCATTTTAGAATTAGCTTATGTGGCCTTCTTGAGATACGTGGCATCACAGGACGCAGTTTGACACGAGAAAATCAAGAGTAGCAGAAGAACAGACAAAGCAGGAGGAGCCTTAGTAAGGAATATTCTGCAGTACAAGCAGCTAAACCTAGACAAGCACTTCCAGGGTAAGATCCCGTGTTGCTGCAGCCCTGTTCATTGTTGGACCAGGAGGAGGATGTAAGTAGAGAGAAAGGACAGGGTAGAAAAAGAGGCAGCGGTTAGCTCTTTCGACACAGAGCATCCTTCTAAACCTAACATGAAAAGGCACGGGTTCTGGAAGGCTGCAGGAAGGTAGACGAGCTGCGTGCAAGCTGGAGAATTCCCTCTATCGCACAAGCTATGCAAATGTAATTGTAGGCTAGAAAGTGCAGTGACTCATAGGTGAAGTGGATGTGAGAATATCTGGGTTAAAGAGAGTTTGTACTGAGAAGACCATGTGTAGGACCTCAGAAGTGCCCCGAGAAGGGGGGGAAGAGAAAGGCGTTAACGCAAACTCATTACAAAGAGTCATCCTGGCACAGCCCGGTTCCTCGAAGTGGCAAGCGAGGAGCTCCTGAAGCTCTTTAAACCTGGAGGCCATTTCAAAACACTCAGCTATCCAGACCAGTCAAAGATTTGGGGGTGGGAGGTGAGGAGCAGAGCAAAGAAAACAGGTGAAGCCCAAACCTCAGAAAATGAAGGCTGGGAACAACTTGCTCTTTTGGCAGGAGATGTTAACAGGTTGTCGAACCAGAAATCCGAGGCACTAACGCATATTACGAGGGCACAAGTTGGACCTCAACCAGCACCCCCAGGGTGATGGACTCCAGCTGTTGTAACGCTGTGCAGAGGAAAGAAGAGAGCGGCGCTGCCCCGTGGCATTTCACCTCCCGCAGCTCTCCCTCATCCGATGACCCCGATGATGTACGCGTCAAGATTCACGGCAATAAACCACAGGATTTCCACCTTTTCTCAGCTGGATGGGTAAATGACAGATGAGGGGTGAACAGATGGCAGTAGAGGTGATTCAAGGCCAAGCCAACTTAAGACCTCCATGTTTCCGCCGGGGTGGTGGACCGATGGTGCCATAGGCAGGAGAATGAAGGGATGAGGGCTTTGTAACCCCCGGCCCATTCCTGACAGAGCTGTGCTTCACGACGATGGGGGAAAATAGTGCACGAGGCAAGCGAGAAGGGAAAACGCTGCCTCCAAACCACCTCACTCTTGACTTTCTACACCACCTGCCACGGTTTTGCCTTCCAGTGCCACCTCACCCACCCGAGGCGTTTGGCCAGCACCCTGCAAGTTGCACGGTGGGTCCCCTCGGAGGTCGGGCTGCTTCGTTGCTCCCCTGAGGTTCCTCAGAAGAGAAGGCCCCGCACAAGGTGTGGGACGTTACTCGCGTGGTGCCCGGCGTCAGTTATCGCACGGTATCGGTTATTACTCTTTTGACTACACAGAAGTTGAGCAGGGTTTGCTGCGGGGAGGGGGGGAAGGCTTTCCACTGGGTAGAGCAGTCGGTCCTCATAGCTACTTTGGAAACCTTCCCCTCAGACAGCGAAGACCATCCAACTTTTTCCCCGATTAAGAAACCGGCTCGGAATTAGCAATAAATCAAAGCCACTCTTCTCCAGGCAAGACATCTGTTGATAACCACGTCGGGTGCAGCAACATTAAAGGCAACCAGGACACGCACCA
>NW_009603300.1:9067-9313 GCF_000690535.1 Cariama cristata
GGCAGGCTCTGCCGTTTGCAAGCCCCCGAGAATTAAGCGAGCGCTTTGGCATCGCGGCTCGCACATTGCAGAGCAGCAAAGTTTGGACCATGTAATCCCCTTTAGTCTCTCTATAGATCAGCTATCAGAAATTACTATGTATAAAGATTTCCCTCTACAGGTGGTTAGAGCTTCTAACAGCCTCTCACTTTCCCGCATCACTTTAATTAGTATTTTGTCTCGTCATTTACTTTCTTCTTATTTTTG
>NW_009603301.1:0-18262 GCF_000690535.1 Cariama cristata
CTTATCCACTGAGTGGTCCGTCCATCAAACCCATGCTTCTGCAATTTAGAGACAAGGATGTCAGGCAGGCCAATGTCAAATGCTTTGCACAAATCCAAGCAGAATTCATGCTTCTGTCTGTCAACAGCATAGAAGAGGGACCAAAACAAAACAGACTTGTATCTACTGTGATTCTTTATCTAATACTGCAATTGAATGGGCTAAGGAAGTATATAAAAATTATGTAGTATTTAACAGATGATTGATGAATAAATAATTAAAACCAGTCAGAATATTTTTTATGTATTCATTTTCCTAATAATATGACTAACTCCATATTTATATAATTTTTATTGTTGACTTATATTTTAGAAATGTGAAAACATATTTCAGGCTTATTCTCACATTTTGGAAATGTCTAAGCATTGTTTAATAGAGATATTTTTATGTAATCATTATTTATGGAAAATTGAAACAATTACTAATATGAATCTCGATATGACTGAAGCATTTTGAAATTAAGATCATTTTGCCAAATGGTATTTTAAAAAGTGTTTTCCATGACATAAAACAATGTAATTCTTCTGTCTATAGAACAAATGGCTATTCTTTTTAAATTCTTTGCTGGTTTCCCTGCCTCTGCAGTAATTTTATTAGTTTGTAACACATTGCTCCCAGGATAGCACCAGATGGATCTGAATATATGATGGCTTTTGAACAATAGTCTGTCATCAGTGACTGCTCCTCTAAGTGCTCTTTCCTTCATTCAGAAGTTAAATGGACTCTTAAAGCACGAGAAAGAATAGATATGCATCTGTTGTTATATGAGCGTTATTAAGATGATAGAACTTGCTAAGAATTAGATAAATTATAGTAAATCTTATGAATACAGTTGTTTGCTTAAATCTAAGAGGGCATAGATTTCCTTTTAATGCACTATGGACATCTGCCCACACTATGGTATATTTCTTTACTGCTTTTCTGTCACAGACAGTTTTTGCCGTTATATTTAGCAGCAATGAATAGCCACAGTAGTTGTTTCACTATGCATTAAACTATCTGTCATGTATGAAAGCTGGCAATTTATCCCCCTGAATGAAAGAATTGCTGGCGTCTCTGCACAGATGTGCATACAAAATAAGCTATCTTCACTTACCAAGCTTGATCTCCTACCAGAAGAAAGTGGTCTTTTGCCAAAACAGAGATGAAAATGAATTTCAAGGCTCTAGTAGGGATAACTTTACATCTCTTTTTGTCTTAAATTATACTAGCAGAAATACCTACTAATTTATTTGAAGAAGCTTTTTGAATTGAAGCCCAGAAAGATCACCTGCTTAAATATGTGGTTTTGATAAAACAAATACACTGCATTTTGGAGATACTGAGATTTCACATAGAAGACACTGTTAGTTGAACATCTTGCTTGCCTCCCTCCATTTTCCTACTAACAGAAACAGTAATATTTCTGCCTCCACATGCAATGGTGAACAGTTTATCAAAATGCAAGGAGCAGGTGCAGTACCCGGTGGCATCATTTTTCAGGAGAAATAAATAGTACTCTGAAATGATGAAACATGTCCCATCAGGCCCTACTATCTAATATCTAAGGCTGACTTCATTTCCAAAGGATATATTGCCTCATAGTAAAGAATCCTCTTATTTAAAGAAACCTACACAGATGCAAAGAATATTTTAGGATATACTTTTACAATGACTACTAGGATAGGGATAGAGTGAGAGATTCTTCTTTACTCAAGAATATACAAACGCCTTCATTACTAAAAAGTACGCTCCTGAAAACGTACCTTTATGGTACCACAGAGATATTTCAGATAAATATACAAAATCCTTATTTACTGCTTCTTTGGTATATGACAGATGCAAACCTGTTGTGGATCTGTAATTGTGCTAGAAGCATCAACTGGTATCATTCACCAACCCAGCTCAGTCCATAGAAGTGAATCGAGGTGGTCTCTATGGTTTGAGGTCAGCCAATTTGATTGGTTTGGCTTTTGTGTCCCCCCCCCCCTTCCCCAAATAGTATACTTTTACTTAATAACAAAACAGTTGTTAACAATTTCTCACTTGTTTTCTACAGATTCTCCCTGATTCCATTTGAAAATCACCACACAAAGATAGTCTATTCTGGGAATTCTGGTTGGAGGAACTACTAAGTCAAAACCATAAAACGTTCTCAGCCCTCATGATCTCTCATCAGAGCCTTCCCTCTAAATCAATTTGGGAAATCATATGAACACCACAGTATGGTCCGAAATTGGAAATTTTTTTCTACTCGCCACCCTGCAATCCAGATCAGTTTATACAAACCAATTTATAGTCCAGTAAAGGTTGTGAGAAATGATCTGCCAGCTGATTGAGTTCATTCTCATCTAATACTGCTTTCCAACAAAATGTTTCCTATTCTACCAAGGAGAGAAATTCATGGCTAAGGAGATGACCCACCTGGGTAGCAGTTAGTAGTTTTAGTGTATTCTACATTGTTCTTCTACTTTGTAGTCTTACACTTGTGGAGTACTTTATGTAAGTAATTTTTGAAATTCATCCAACAGACACACATCAAATGTTATAAGAAAAAGGAGACTTGACTAGGAATATGTTTTGATCTGATTTATTATAGAGTGCTTGAGGAATTATGAGAGGAGTTTAAAGTGGCTTGATGTAAATCTCTATTGAAAACTATTGACAGCCGGACTTTATTTTCTGTTGGGGTTTTTTTAATCACTGAATTTTACTTCCATTGCACTATTGCCTTTGATCCAAAGTATTCAGCATTGAATGTCTCTGAATATGTCATTTAGATTTTAAAATAATAAGACTGTCAAGTCTGAAAGAATTCTTTTACAGAGTATCTTAAATTTGACTTTTTATGAGAATTACTTATGTGAAAGTGACAGATAATAAATGACTTGTGCTGTATTTTTATTAGGCTTTAAACAGCTGAAGTATATTGCTAGCTTAGAAAAGTATTTCTTAAAACTAAAGGGTGAGCAGGTCCATTTACTGTGCTGGGAGTGCACTGTGTTATCACACTTGGGAGAGCTGGGAAGTGACCTTGGGATTCTCACACGATTCTCCACTGAGAGCCTGTTCTGTCTTGTCCTTAGTGCCATGGTTTTTACATCAGACTTATGGATAGGTTAATAAAAAGTAAGTACACCTGGTGTAATGTACCAGCTTTGGTTGTATGAATGAAGGCCATTTAGATCAGTGGGAGTCTTCTTGCAATGGATCTGTGAGATCAGATCCATCTCTAGGGACAGGAAATTATTTTCAGTGTTTAGAAGTCATAAGCTACTTGCAAAGATTATGAAGTTGAGAGAGAAAGGACAGGCTTTGAATTTGCATGTACTCTAAAAGAAGAATAATACGTATTTCACAATCTCTACAACTCCTTAGTTTTCACAGATGAAGTTAAACCTGTGTGGTGTTAGTGATGGCATGAAAAAAAAAATCCCTTCAAGGTTAAAGGGCAACAGAGCAGCTAAGATACAAAGCAATTTAGACAGACTTAAGAACATTGCTAATAGCTAATAATAACTAATAGTGTTTCTTTTGACTTCTAGACATTTCTTTCTTCCTCTTTTCTACCAGTTTTCATGGAGCCAGTCAAGATGCATTGCCAATATATGTGCACTCTTTTCATTGAGATGTTTCCCAGACTAATGTCAAAACTTTAATTTTCCATTTAAAACAACACATTGGTATTATAAATATTTAGTGAGAAGTATGACTTTAAATACTTTTTAAAACAATGCTCAGAAACTTTTTTTTAAACTCTGAAGGCAAACTTTAGTATCTTCTCTCTAATTACAGTCATTGGTGGTATGTCATTATAAAAATGCCAGTGTCTTAGTTTTTTGTGTTCAGTTTCACAGCTGGTCACATGATTTTCTTCATCATTAGTCAGCCCAGATAAGAAAAATTGGCTTACATCCCTTATTGATTCTGCATTAATACAGCACTAGAAATGCCTTTGGCAGTTTTACAATTTGGTCTTCTGTTATTGTCAGCAACCACATAAGCTCAGCCCTTGAAACATTATCAAAACTTATCTTATACTTATTTTGATCTTTTTCTTTTCTTCAGAATTCACACGCTTTCCCAAAACTTATTTTCTGGATGTTTTGCAGCAATTGTCTCATGTTGTCAACACAACTATAAAAGGCTTTATTGCCAACAATGTGAGAAGAGCCACATCCAACTTCACATTTCCAGGAAGTATTGGTAATGAGCGTTTGGTGGAGAGGTGGGGGAGGGGATGACGCCTGTCAGCTTTAATCTTCTTAATGGAATCTGTTGAATGGTAGGGCTTATGTACCATGACCTGCATTGGCCACTAAAACAGAGCTGTTTACTCTACTTGCACTTGATTCATTATTAGTAATTCAGGTTCAGGAGAAAATGGTACCTTCTGGAGTTTTTGAGATTATCCTGGAATAAACAAGGTAATGACTTCTCTAAGCCACTGTAAAGGATCAAGCTGACAAATCGACTAAAGACCAAAAAGAGGGCTTTAGAGACACTCTGGGCATGTAAGCTAAGGGTGCCTTGTTGAAATAGAAAGAAGTAAAATGCTTCTTTGTTTTGTTTTGTTGTTGGGTTGGGTTTTTTTACCTTTTTCCTAATTTAGAGCCAGAAAGCAAAAAGCTATAAGCATTTAGAGATCAGCAGTATAAAGATTCTTGCTACAGAAAATCTTGGTGAGGACTGAATCAGGTGTTATAAGTTACCTGTGATGATAAGGCTGGGGAAATGCCATGCTCTGGAAAGCCGTTGATTGAAGATCTTAGAAGGAAGTTTTTTTTCTGAATAAAGTGTCTTAGAGAAACTTGGAGAGAACTGAAAGGAAGGAATTGAAGTTTCAGTTGTAATGAGAGATGTAAATGTTGTGGTTTTCATAATTTTTCAATAGTGCAAAATCGAAGCAGGAGATAAAAGTAACACACATATATATATTTTTCACGTTACTCTGGTGTTTGTGTGGTAGGGAGTTCTTTGAAAATATCCATATATAATCATGTATGTTCTAAATTCATGTAACCAGTAATATGAAAGTAAATTTAGTGCTCTAAGGTTGTATAATCTCTTTTTCCTAGAGCTCTTGAACCTTTTCAGTCTTGAAACAAATATTGAAGGATTGAATGGAGTTGCAAAAGAAAGAAAACAATAGATGACAGAAAATCTATTTTGATCCTTGCTAATAATTACCATGCAGTGTTTTATCATTTCACACATGAAATTTTTGACTTTTAGAAATAAAGTTGCTCTGGTGAAGAATTACAAGAGAGCATGATATTTTCCCTAGTAGAAGACACCTAAGTAGAAGGTTGCTGACATTTTTTTGAAAAAGGACATTTTCTTCTTTGTCACTTATAAAGTAGCTTTTTGTTCTAAATTCATTGCCCTATGAATTTTATTGCATTGATGCGTATGACTCAGTACTTCTACAGAGAAAGGTGAAGGTAAACAAATACCTGTTTGTCCCAAAAGTGAAAGAATGAACTAGAGGGAGAGAACCAGATGTTAGAAACCCATAACTATTTGATGTTTAAACTTGTGTCTTATTTTTCCTTTTACATTGCATGGCTCTTACCAACATAATACGTGCAGTTTTGATTTCTGGTTCTACTTTACTCAGTATTATCCCTATTGCTCTTTCATTTTCTAAAAATTTGTTTCTGAGAAGCTCTTATTTCCTCAGCATCTGCCCATGCAAAATGGCTGTCAGTAACGAGCGTTCAGTTTCATTTCAGATCCTTCCATGGTGCACTTCCACATTCCCCTCAGATACCATTGTTTCAGTTCACTCTCATCACCAACATTACTGAAACAGAAGGAAAGAAAACATAGCAGTAGATTTATGATTTTCTTCTACTACATTCTTCTTGATCATTTTTGTTTCTTTCTTCCAAATGTCCTCTTTGTATTGAACAGTCAGAATATTGAACTAATCGTCTTTAAAAAATAAATGGAAACTAACAGGTTCTCTGAACTGGCTACTGGGCAGGTGAAGTAGGTTTCAGCACTTGGTACTACAGTGGATTTGCACTATATTTGCACTGTATCGATTCCACTTTTAGAGTTTTTATGGCTTGTTTAGAAGGGCCTGAATGCATTTCTTCCCTTGGTAAACACAAGTAGATTCAGTAATCTGTCTAGTCTTTTTCTTCTTGCCTGCTTCTCTCTCGTTTTCTGTATCAGTCACCGGTAACATCAGGGTGTTGCCCCAGGGATCTGTTGCCCATGTTTGTCCTGTGTGCTTGCTAACACCCCCATTGTAAAACTGCAAACATTTTGCTTCTGTTGCAACACTTTCTATTTACTGCTATATTGGCAAAGATCTCATTGCTTGAAGAAGTGAAGGGTTTAGGATCCACTTTATAGTATCATATTCTACCTAGGATCAGATAATTGTGTTAGGATATTACCTCCCATAGCAGAGAACTAGGGTTTTGACAAAACATTTGTGCTATAGCAGAGAATTAGGATTTCATTTAAACCTTTAACCTTACCTTTATTTTTCAGTGGCATATAAAGTAATGTTCTGGTTTTTTTTTCTCAACTAGACAACTATCTAATGTTTATACATACCTGTGTTTGGCATTACTCAACATTGTGTAGCATAGTAAGGCATAGGCACTCTTTGAAATTACAGATCTATGCTAAAATTCTGATGTGAAATTCCACCAAAGAGAATAAACCAAATACACCCTTTTCCTCTGTCATAGAGGGTAGTATTGATATTCAGGTTTCCAACTTCATCAACAGTTATGAGAATTTTTCAGAAAAATAATACTTCTCCTTCCTAAATTTGTCAGACTGAATGATGATAGAAGCTAAAATAATGAGTGGGAATGAAGAGCTCCTTAATCTCTCTCGCTTTTCTCTTCCCAGTCTCCCCCAACCTCTTACAAACTTGTTTGATCATTCATTACAAGTTAGAAATGTCACCAACTTTCACCTCCAGATCATAAACAAACTAAGCTCTACAAACATGCAGGTGGTATTCAATATTGCTTATTTTAATGTCATCTTTTCCCACTTTAAATTCCTGAACTTATTCTGTTTTTGAACTTGCTACGTTACTTCATCCAAGGAGGTAAACTAAATTCCAGCTACGTTTTCTGCATGGACAAGTAGAGGCATTTTGAGAGTTAAATTAATATTTTCCTTTGTAATCAAATATCTTCATTCCATTTGTGTATTTAATGAAAACTGAAAAAAAGTAATTTAGAATCAACAGTAATTTTCTTTAGAATGGTTATATACTCTTGCATAAATTTACTAGCTTGCTGCTCCTCTACTGAAGTTTCATGTTAATAAGATAGTCTATTTTGGAAGCAGGTGAAAATGGAAGCATATGTATACCATCATGTATGTATGATCCTCAAAGAATATAATATCAGAGATCTTCTTCTGTATAACTCCACTCTTACCACAGTGTGACATGAATCCCTACAGAACAACTTTGCCTTTGGCTTTCCTCTTCCTTGATGGTTTCTTGGGTTATGCTATTGATTCCTTCCAACTTTAATAGAGGGCAGAATTCTCCACTTAACTTTTTTAAATTTTTTTTTCCCATCTGTTTCTCTAGCTATCTTATTTAAGAAGAGGGAAAGAAAAAAAAAAATTTTCCCCTGCAAGCAAGAACAACAGTGTCTTTACCAAGAAATTTCATAGTCTGAAAGATGAGAGTCCAGTGAGTTACTAAATCTTTTAGCTATACGTATTCTTTACATAGTCTTTTACCTTATAGTAAAAGATTCTCTGAATCCAATAAATAATACTCTGTAACTATATATTTGCAATTATTCACTGAGAAGAGCTATATTTCCAAGAGGCCTTCTTAATTTTCATGTTTTATAGAATAAGTTCAATTTATGCTCTGGTGTTTGGTTGTAACTCACATTTGATTTAAACCTGAAGTGAGTTAAATGATCTGGAAGCTGTACTTATCTAACAACGGTTAATGGCATGCAAGTCTGCTGGATCATGAAAACTCCCTGAGTTTGCAGTTGCAAAGGTCCATATTGTATGTATCCACCTAATTGCTGAAAAAAAGTGGATTAGATCTTCTACCACTACAAACTGTATTTGGGAACACTGTGGTTTTTCCTTAGAGAGAATCTATTACATTTTTGTTCTTGAGAATATTAAAGGTCTCTAATGATCTCTCAAAAGTAATACAGGGCAGCTCATTATCTCCTTGAAATAGTTTCATTTCAGCTTTGCTGAAGTACGTGGAGTTCTTACTATTATCAGTAAGAGGACAGGGAAGAGACAGCTGAGATCTTGCCCATGAGAAATGCGTATTTACTAGTGCTCTTCACTCATCTGCTTTGATTATACGAGGAAATCTTCCTGGCAGGTGAATGATTTATTATTACAGAGGAAGAAATGACCCTTTGTAGTATTCTGTAAACCAGGAGAGAGATCTTTTGTCTGGCTTTTAGTATGACTATTTGGTTTCGTATACAAGACTGACTACTGGGTCTTGAATACTTGCAAAAAAAAACCAAACCAAAACAAAAAAAAAACAAAAAAACCAAACAAACAAAAAAATGGGGTTGAAAATCTAGAGAAGGGAAAGCTAGACATATGAAACTCATTTACTTAGACTCTTAGCTTCCTCTAGCTCTTTATCTTACCTTACCTAACTTTGTGTGTTTAAAGTAGGCAACCTGCCATTTCTCTGCTCCATTCTGGAATCACACACAAATCCTGTCAACTAAATTTATCCCATAGAAGCTAAATTAACACTGGCCCTTCCTTGGCCTCAGCCAATAGAAGCCCGTCAAGTAGCATGTAAACTACCTTTATCAAGGATGACTACTTTACTTTCCAGAATTTTGTGTCTCATGCCTAATCTTTTGTCTTTAACATCAATATCTTTCCTTTACTTTATTGTGTCCACTTGGACAAAAATACCCAACAGAGCTACCCTGTACACTAGGTATTTTACATATGCATGAGAATTGAACAAGTAGAATGTAGCAAGTGAAACCCTCTGGAGGTTGTTAAAAGTTGGCTGCTAGTGATATCTTTCAGGATATCACCAAGCCACCACTATACAGTGCACATAAAATAAAGACAAATTTCCCTTCACTTTCTCTGCCATTTTTCATTTGTCGTGACTTTAGGAAAAGACAGTGAGAGAAAGCGAGAAGATAGTTCTTCTGACAGATAAGAATTAAGGTGGGCACCATCAAGAAGTCATTTTTTGTTTTACTCTTTGAGTAAACTCACTTGCTTTAGAAATAAAACTTTTGGATTCTCTGTCCTTTCACAAATGTTGACTGTAGCATTAGATATCAAATTATTTCTGAAGCTTTTTTTCTTTAAAGCAAAAAGCTGACATCTTTTAACTGGCAGCAGAGAGTCAGAATGAACCAAAGTTTATTCTATATGTGACAGTAATAGCTAGTATTACTGTTACATTAAAATTTACGCAGATTTAATACCTAATAACTGATACTACCTGATTATTATAGAATCAAAAGTATGTGTTACCTAATGTAAGCAAATTAATGTTATTATTATTAAAACCTTGCTAGTATTATGTAAAGTAAATGCATGAGGTGTTTAGCCATCAGAGTTAGGAACAGCAATGATTCTAATAAATGTAACTACAAGGAACCAGATTTTTCTTTTATTATTTTCCTTTTTCTCAAACTGAATCTCACTATAACAAGTTTGAGTTTGATAATGCTCTTAGAGATGCCATCAGGAATACATCCCAATTTGTCCTGTAAGTCTGGCTAATATACACTTGTATGTGAAACGCAGAAGCGGATCTTACAAGATACACACATCCAAGAATAGGGTAGATAGCACTTAGCGTTACATGCATTATTTATGGCCTTCATTTGGCTTTTAATCTGTGCAGATTTTGTGAATTGTTCTGGACTAGTATCTCTGGAGCATCTAGTTTGCTCTGTATGCAGAAAACAGAAGAGCTGCAGAGCAGCAGTCTGTAGGGGGAGGAACATTATGAAGTTTTTCAGGATCAAGGGAGAAATTAGGAATACAAAGAAGTATTTGAGCTCTGAGTAACAAGAGACAATTTGGTCCAAATCAGATGAAAATTTGTCAGCAAGAAGAGATCATTTTTGTACAGAAAGACTAAGCACTGTACATTAGAAGCCCAATCCAATCAGTCTTTCCGGAGATATCAGGACGTTTATGGTGGGATCTTGAAGATGGCCCTCATGGTTTTGTGCTTTTGTGGCATCTAGCTAGCTAGTAGTCAGGCTCCAAGAGTTGCTTTCACTTGGGCTGCACTGTTCTGGTTTTTATTCCATTTGAGCTATTATATGTCGTAAAGTCACAAGCTTTTTCTCACGCCAAACATGTCTGTTCTTAGTCAAGTATGTCCTCAGCAATCCTGTCTTGTAATTAAGCTATTTAATGACCCTAAAGACTATTTGAAAACCTTAAATAATAGGTATGCCCTTGATTTAACATAATTAAATAATAAAAGTAAATTACCTTCCCTCAAAATCTCATGCCTTATTTTGAAGCTGGCCTTAAATACTGTTTAGAGGTAAGGAAATGAAATGGAAAATTCTGCAATCTTTTTTACTGTCTCTGGCAGTCTTCCAAACACAAAGCCCAAAGCCAAATACTCATTTTCACCATATTTTGTTTGGAAAAGATGCTTTAAGCAAATTAATTCAGTTTAACTCTGGAACACTTTAATAATGTGTGGCTACCGATGTTGATTGGAATAAATACTGGGCTTTTGAAACATAATAGTCTTGCCTGTACCAACACGTAGTTACTATACACTTATAAAAGGGTGGAGTGGACTGATGCCAGTACTAAAAAACTTTAACAACTGTTGGGGTTCCAGCGTTAATGTAAAGCATTCAGTTTCTAGCTATGTCTACTTATTCTCAATTGTGATTATGTGAACTTTTTTACTTCTGAGAAGTTAATTCAAAATTTATTTAGATTCATCAAAATCCATGTCCAGGAGTTGAATTTAAGAAGGTAAAAGTCTCAGAGCAAAACTACCTTCTCTCATCCATTCTGTGCAGATAGTGGGTCAGATCTCTTTGACTTTCACCCTCACTTTGCAGAGTTGCCTCTGATACAGGCATGTATTCGACATACAATTAAGCACATATAATGTCTTCTAGTGGGAGAATCTTAGATTATGAGAATGCTTAATGTAATTTTGAGAAGCCTTTTAACAACAAAAGATTTTAGAAAGTTGTAGGAAATCATTGTTATCACTGTGAAGCTCCATTTTGAAATTGAGTTGAGGTATGGCTTCTCCTTCAGTGGTGACCCTGCGGTCCCTCTCCTGGCTGTCTGCTGCACACGTATGGACACCTGGGCTGAATCCTTGCAGTCAGGCACTCACCTAAATTAGTACCCATCTATGAAGTGAAATCCTGAGTTTTATAGTTTTGTCTGTGACCATTGCCTAAGCTTTTCTCAGTCCATTTGGGTATGAAATTACTATTTTGATTCACCTAAGACACTACTCTGTGTAAATCATGCTCTAAAATATCAGGTTACTCACTGAGGTCAATCCCTTTTCCCCAGAGAGGGTCAAACTCTCCCCTCTGCTGAAACTTAAAGAATGAAATGAAGACGGTAGTGAATGCCACGTACCTCTAGCAGGTAATTAAAATCAAGGTCCAGAAAACATCTGAAAGGAAGATTCCCTCTTTTTTTTTTTTTCCTTTCACCTCCACTAAATTTTCAGATATGAATATTAATAAGATATATTCTATTTACAGCAATAGATATCACAAACAGCAAGCCTGCAGTTATAACTGGACAGCTGAAACCCTGGCAAATGCCCTTTTCACTTCTCTGAAGAAAAGTCAAGAGTGTGGTTATCTAATATACACAGTCCATCCTGCAAGATTTTTATGCCCGATCAAGTTATTTTTGAGGATTGCTTAGCTAACTCTTCCAATGCTGTCATCATCAGATTGGCCAGCTGTGACCTATAGGTACTTTTGTGGAAATTAGTAATTACCATCTAAGTAAAATGAGGATAACTTTCTTCCGCTCCACAAGAATATGTAACAGGAAAGCCAAATTAGGCAATCTGTTACGGTAGGTACAGACTCCAGTTTTTATTTGAATATTATATTCAAACTTTATCTATAAAGGTTCCATTGTAATATTTTTCTAGAAAGTAAATTATTTGTGATCTTTCAAAACAGATGATGCAAATGTCATGTTAATAATTTGGGACAGACAATTCTGTCAGGTTTTTTGTGCCTTCATGTAAATATGCTTATGAATAAAATCCAGTGCAAGTGAAAACCACTATTAGAACATGGTATGTTTTGAACATGCCAATATACTGAACTTATTGGTTTTAAAAGATTTTTCCATAATTGGTCAGCAGCTCTTTAAGGAAGTCCATTTTTGCAGGAAACAAAGCCAATCAACTGAGGATACCATAAAACCAGTAATGTTATCAGGACAAAGTAGGGCTCTTATCTCAAAGGGATTGATTGATTGATAGTAATTTCATAGAAACAGTTATTTTTAGAAATTCAAATTAGTTTCCATTAAAGCCACTGCTTTTAATTATAGAAAAAATAGATTTACTGAAATTGAACTCTTAACGTGAGATTTAATAAGGTGCGTATTGAAACTCAGAAGCAGTTTGAAAAATTCGGTTTGCTTTAAAACTTATGTTGTTCTGATTTGAATAGATGTTAAGCTGCTGTGACACAGTGATTTTTTTTTTTTTCACATGGAGGAAAAAAAATACTCGGAATTTAAATAATAAATAATTTTTCAGTATTCATTGTGGAGGAAGTGACTACAAGTTTCCATGGAGAGAGCCTATATTGGATCCATATTCCAAAAATCACTTGAGATAAAGGTGTGAACAGTGAGAAGACAAAAGTTTTTTTGATGATACTATGAATCTAAAGGCAGTGGCCAATTGTGAAGTGCTGCATAACTTTGTGCTATAGAATATAAAATTCAGATTCAGTGGATATGAAGCACGTGTCTGGTTGAAGAATAACCTTCTTTTGCTTTCTTTAACACGAAATTTTTATTTTTTGTTACATCTAAAGGTAATTTGGAAGGTTGCTGCCTATTTAAATCTGTCATTGACCTGCAGTGTTTAAGATCTTCAATTGGCTGAATGGGAATTTTTACTCAAGAAATGTAAACAAACTAACTGATCAAGAAAATGAGAGGTAAAATTTAATGCTGATACATGCCTGTTGAGAAAAAGCTATTCTAACTTTACATATACAATAAAGAGTATTTTTATACTTCTCATTCACCGATTGATTATAACACATCTGTGAAAATAATTCCCATGCCACTAATACAGTGCCCAGTTTTGTTTCTTGGGCGCTTACCACTCTTTTTCAAAATCTCAGAGAAACATACCGGAACTGGTACTTAAGGACAAGCACAAATATGCCTCTTTTTTCTGTACAAAGAGTGGCCCCATGTTCTGCAGCTCTCATGGTTTAAGGAGAATTTTACATGAAGGGGCAGAAAGGGTTAAAAGATGAGTAGATAGTCTGTATTCATAGTGAATGGAGTTGACCATGAATTTCACAGATATCTGTAGAAAAAATCCGAGAGAAAAGTTCTGGGGAACACTTCAGGAATGGCAAACACTTTTTTTAATATAACAATTCATTTTTCTGAGCCTTGCTGTATTCATTACAAAAAGGAATATCACAAAGAATATGATGAATAATTGTGAAACTTCTGTTTTCTATAGGAAGTTATGGATACTGTTTGATTAAATTCTGTGGAAAAAATTGAGAAACACATTTTAAATAGGCTGTTTTAAATGTTTCTTTTCACAGCACTGATCTAAAATCTGGGCCGAGCTGCAGGTGAAATCCTGTGAGTGTTTACTTACATTTTACATTGTCTTTGGAAACAAAATCTAGTTTAAGTTTTCACTTCCTTATGTCATCTTTTCCTACTTCAGTGTCTGCTTCCTGACCTATCATTATTTTATTAAAGCCTTTTTTATTTTTCCTTTTAAGTAAGACTTCACAGAAGTGAAGGATATTACACATATCTATCTAATACTTATTTGCTAGAGACCTGGTTAAAAGTCACTCTCTGTATCACATAGAAATAGCTGAGTACTGTGAGAGAAAAGTAGGAGATAAGAATGATCCAATACATCTAGCAGCTGTCTGTAAAGTTTTGTGAAGTTCTTATATTTGTAACAAACAAAACAAAAAAAAAACAAGTTGGGTTTGATTACAATTTTCGTTCTAATGTTGAAAAATTGAGAAATAGGGTTTTTTTTGTTTAATAGTAGTTCCCAATTTCTAAGCTTGCAGTGCAGTAAAGTCTCATCACTTCTGTTTCTTCAGGCATCAAGCCTTGTGTCTCCAACCATCATGCCCATAATACAGAGGAATCAAGACAAACTGGCACTGTAAGGATCTGAGTTCAGTCATCATGAAGCAGCTTGAGGGATCCGAATTTTATGGGTAAATATTACTTTGAAATCTCCAAGATCTGTGCTAATCAAGCACAAAGTGCCATTATTGCTGTTATCTATGAATGATCTCTCTATGGCTGAATTTTTGTGATCCGTGCTATTAATGAGGTACCAGGGGTATGAGCAAGTGTTGACAGACTGTGCTGCTGATCGCAGTTAATGTTGACAGGCTACAAGGCAAGCAGGTTAGAGTTGTTAGGCATTTATGGTAATATAAACAGGGAAATTTGGTAGGTTCTGAGTCCTGATGGCAAGAAATGTTGGAAACAAGGCCAATCAGATGGGCGATTACAAACTGCAAAGGTTGGTGATGCACTCTACTTGGTGAAATACCAGTAATGACGAGGAGGGTTTTATAGGATGATGCAGCAGTTATCTCAGTGACTGAATACAGTGAGAAAAGGGCTTGACTTCCAGGCTAATAGACAAAGACAGCAAGCATAGGCAGTGTGTGAAACTATTTAAGAAAACTGAAAAGTGTGTAGTAGGTGTAAAGAGCAGTTTATTTTAGGAACAGAGAAGGTGAGAAAATTCATTTAGCAAATCCCAAAAAGAATCTTGTGCTGTCAAGCAGTAAAAACTGATAAGCACTTTATACTTATAGACTTTTTAATTTATAAAAATGTTTGTATGCAGTGCTCCAGGCATACTTATAATCCTCTTCTTTAGCTCATATGAAAATATAAGTTGACCCAGTGTCAACATCTACTAGTCTGTTAGAAATGGAAGAAGTAATCAGCAATTCACTTGGGTACAGCAGCATGTCTGTTTTCATGGGCTTGTCTATTAAAAATCCATTTATAATGTAACTTTCTTGTACATTGTACTTCCCTGATATGTAGACACTTTTCATGTAAAACTTCTTGTTGAATCATCTGCAATTTTAAGAATACCCTCAAATTGTCTTATTTTTTCCTATAATTGTAACTATTAAATACCAAATAGAGTTATGGAAAAACAGTCACAGGAGAGGGTTAACTTCTCTTTTTTATTCTCAACACAAGTCCTTGTAGGCAAAAAATAACAATAATCATAGCTCAACTGGAGTGTCATAAATTTTCTGGCAAAACAATTGGGAAGGATATATGCTCCAGTTTAGAGAGTTTTTAATGAAAAATGATATACCAAGAGCAGTTTCTCTTCCATAATGAAGGAACTTTCAATTTCCATTGATCTCAGCTGTAGATGTATCACATTAAATCTCGCTACTTACAAGATTCTTAAGCTTTAAGCTTAAGTTGACATTTCCTCTCTTAAATTTACCTGTAACTTGACAGCCTATGTATATACTTCACAAAGAACTAGGCAGCTTTGCATGAGACCATTCCCAGTAGGAGATGATAGAAAACTCCATCTTCTAAACACTCAGTCTTACTCAAATCACAAAAAATGCAGTTTAAAAATAATTTTAGCCATATTTTCTTCTTAAGCATCCTTCAGTTGCCTTTAGTTGTGGCTAAATTCACCAGTTATTGAGGACTCAACATTGAAATCAGGTTACTTTTAAAAATATACAATTCTATTTTTACAGAGCTATGTGGTCTGGAAAAGCGCTATTGATAGTTGTGAACAAAAGGTTTAGACTACTCAATTATCATATCCGGTTATTGGTTTGCTACATCTGGTTAATGCAATATTACATCCTTATGAACCCAGAGGCTCCTGAGAGCTGTATTACTTCATTGTAGTTGTAGATTTCAGAGGTAACATGAGAAATTATTTTTACTCCCTTTATTCCATTCCTCCCTATTCATAAAGGCTGGAACTTTTAATTCTCATTAAACTTAAAACAAAAAAAACCCTGATTTGATTATGTGAGTTTGGGACCTGGGGTTTTATGACTTGGTCTATATGCTCTTTCTCCGCTTCTGACCAGCGAATAAAATGTGTGCTGAAGTACAGAAATTTAATCTCTGTCTCGTCAGACGCTAACCTTAGCTGGCTAGCTGATATGCACAGAGCCAGAATCTGCCTATAATAGCACCCAGGAGTTAGTGAATTAATCTAACCTGATGAAGTGTGTCTCCTCAGTGCATAAATCAGCTGGAATAATGTCATTGATATGGAAGGAGGATGTGGAGAAAAAGAAGTTTGAAATGAGCCACAGCTGAGAGAAACCTGCTAATGGATAAAGCCTTAATATATTAAGTAACTGTGAGCAGTCAGTGGGAGTCAATTTTGGCTGTTTGATTTCCTCAAGGTTCTGTGGTATGTATTTTTTATTAAAAAAAATAGTCAAGTAATATATACTGCAGTGTAAGCAAACCATGATTGTTTTCATCCTTGTGTGTAATGTGCATGTTTATATTTGCAAACCTTTTTAACATTTCGGTATTTTGAATCACAGTCATCCTGATTTCAGTTGCCACTTTAGTGTATTTTGACATTATTATAGAAGAAATGGAAGAATGCAAAGCATCAATATGAAAATAAGGGTTAAACACTTTGACAATTAAACAAATTGTGTGCAATTTATATAGCAAATAATTCTCGGTAATTTACACAAACTTGCCTAATTCAGAACTCCAATATTCTTCCTATAGAAAAGCTTAGAATATTCAGTACACTTGTGTTACTGCAAGGAGTGTGCATAAAAAAAAAGGAGAGACTGCAGAAACTGCCAGTCAGTTCTGTATCACGTTTTGATGCTTTACACAGTTAATGCATTCCAGCAAATTTGCTGTACTACCAAAGCTGGATAGTTTGGATACTTTTCTAATTCAGGCCATCATTACACGTTTATTAGTATAAAGTCATTATTGCTAACTATTACTTTAAGAATGAACGAACACACAGGATATGAAGGAATTTAATAAATATAAAATTTGGACTATTTTATTCCCTACAGACAAAAATGGGTATTTTCTCTGTGGCTCACAAGAGGTTTAATGAATACAGAGAGAAGACAGTGTGCAATAAAGTGTGAAGCAAAACATTAACTGCAAATAAATAGAGGAATTTCTCCTCAGTTATTATAGTTTCAAGCTTTTAAATGGCACAGCATCCTAAATTTATATTATAATAACAGTTAAGTGTGCAAGATTCTCCAAAACTCACCCAAAGACTAAGTGGTGGTAGACACATGTATTCTCACAGCAACTGTTTGTGCAGCAGAAGCAATATGTTTAAAAAAAAAAAGCTATTCATAAAATTTAAATAGGAGATATTTATTTTTATGTAGTGAGTGATAAAGCAGAATGAAGACCTTTGGTCCTGGGTTTTCTCTCAGCTTCAACAAATAAAAGCTTCTCCTTATGGTGTGAGGATCTGCAAGGGCTAAAGAGCTGAAAACAAGAGCTTATTGGGAGCTATTTATTGAAAAAATAAGGTTATAGTTTTAAAAAAAGGTGAATCTGTCAAGATGAAACTGTTTGCTAGGGCAGTCAGGAAGAGGAAAAGAAAGGTGTGGTGGGTTAACCTTAGGCAGCTGACAGATGCCCACCCAGCTGCTGTCTGTCTTCCTCCTCAACAGGACAGTGTGAGAAAATGAAAAATCAAAAGTTCATGGGTTGAGATAAAGACAGGGAGATTACTTACCAATTACCATCACAGACAAACTAGACTCGTGGGCTGCAGGGAAATATCTGCTCCTCTGTGGTCTCTCCGTGGCTGCAGGGGAACCTGTGCTGTGGGCCTGGAGCACCTTCCCTGCCTCCTCCTGCCCTGGCCTTGCCGTTCCCAGGGCCATTCCTCACACGTTTGCCCTCCCTCAGACACGCTTTCCCTCAGGCACCACCGGCTCTGCTGATGGCCTCAGCTGTGGCCTGTGGCGGGACCGGCTGGAACCGGTTA
>NW_009603301.1:18288-46167 GCF_000690535.1 Cariama cristata
CTGGCTGCCTCTGACACAGTTTACCCCTGCACCTCACCTCTGCCAACACCTGGAGACCCACACCTGGTACAAAAAGTTTGTGGAAAGAAATGAAATGAGTTTAAAATTCTTCTATTACAGTATTTCCTAGATCAACATCTGTTATGCTAAAATTACTTCAAGAAATTAAGTCGGTAAAGAGGCATAAAATGTAAAACCGTTTCAAAATTACTGAAACTTTTTTTTCTTACTTAACAAAATCATTGAGACTTTTCCATCCCAATTCAGAGCAATGTGCATTCAAAATCTGAAATACTCAAGCCACTGGCAATTTTTCCTGTAAAGCATTGTAAAAAACTAAGCTGGTCAATAGAAACAAAAATTCACAGTGAGTGAAAGAGAAACAAGTGAGCAAATACGACACCATAGTAGTTGTTTGAAATGCAAGATGAAAGGGCAAGTGTTTGCTGTTAGTCGATCCACTGGAGCTTTCTCCTCATCTCTGCATCCTTTGTAGTAGAGGTACAAATTCCCCTAACTATAAGAAGTAGTAAAAGAAGTTGCAGGTTATCACGCTTCATCACTTTTTCTTTAATCTCCATATCAAGATGATTAATTTCAAGCTTTTTCAAATATGTAGCATTCACCAGGCAGGGTAGTAGAAAATCAAGACCATCTCAAGAAGCTGTTTCTTACATACTGCAGAACTTTGCTCTTTTTTTTCCTCTCCCTGGTAGGTTTGCAGCAAAATCAGCCAAATGATATTAGCTATGCTTTAAATTTCAATTTCCACACTTCTTTCGTTCTGTATCTCGCTCCTTTTTTCATCTCACCACCTAACTTCCTCAGATTTTAAGTGTAACAAATCTCAAACTCCAGTGAATAAAGGACAATAGGAAAAGAGGAATCTATCATGAGCCTATGAATTTGTGCCTCCCAGGTTCAGAAAGTTTTCTGGGGATTGATGATATCCAGCCATTTTTATAGTTACTAGCTGATAGTGGTACCCTCTTTCTCACTGTCCATCAATAGTTGCAGACTCTAGACAATATAGTGGTGGAAGTGAAAACTACAAAAACAGTAAACTGATAATGAGTACAGGTTCTGCTTCCTCAACAGGATTTGTAAAACTGTTGCCACCATCAGGGTGTACAAAGTGCTTTCCCTCTGCAGAACTTGAATCAGATTATACTGTTTGCATTTCTGTATAATTCTAGCCAAAACTGTTGGCATAAATCTTACGAGCATTTTTTAGTGTCTGTCAGGTGAGGCAGGTTTATTTTTGTAAAGCTGCTAAGAATGACCTCAAAACTTTAGTGTCTTCTAAGGGATGATAGTAGCTACCTGGGAGAGATGAGGTCTGGCATCGGTATGGCACACAAAAATATCCCTTATTTTTTAAAAAATTTGGAGAATTTTTTGGACACAGGCAAATGTTGTATCACAGCAGACTTATCCTCTGTTTGCACTGAGAACATAGTATGATCGAAAATAATTGTTCTTGTTTTCACATGTAGATATAATTTGAGAAGCCACGAAGTTTTAAGTTGCTTGGACTGTCAATGCTTTTTATGTTTTACATCTGAAATCAAGCTTTAATTAAGCACACGAATAGGCCAGCCCTGTAATATCGTTATATAAATGTATGTTCAAAATTAGAACAAAATTACTTTGTCTGCTTTCAAAATCATGCTGTTGCACTCCTGTCTACCCCCAAATATTTGTGCAATGGCTTTTTAGTTTTCACTGTCTTTTTAAGAAAAGAAATTTCAAAGTTATGTCTGCAGATAACTGGAATACATAGGTGATATCTTTACACAAAATAACTGGAAGGTGATTTCAAAACTGAAATGCATGATCTCACCAATGTTATGATCCCAGAGAAAGCCCAGTCCTGCAATGTGGAAGCAGAAGTCTGCTGTCCTCAGGCCAAGACTGTGCCAGCACTGGACCAAGGGGATGGGCCACTCCAGCTTGCTGTGCAATACATCCACCACCAGGTCATTGCTCTAGTGAAAGTCTCTATAATCTATTTCTTAGACAATATGTCCCATATGCTATCTTCCATCCATGTTGTTTTGTCTGCATAACCCTTCTATTTTCGATGAGATTTATTCTTGCCTTTGAAGTGGCCATTTATTGGGGTTTTTTCCATCTAAAAAAAAGTAATACAGTCAAAATCTTACTATCTGCCGCTAGCTGTTAGACTTCCACAGGATATAGTATCTGTCCACATTTTTCAGACTTGCTTTCATTTTCTGGATAACATTCTGCCAGATGTTGTATTTGAAAGACAGAAGTTACAGTTTTTCATGTCTGTATTCATTTATTTAAACCTTAAGTGTCTTTTTGTCTTCATCTTAAAATAAAAAGACCTTCCTTCCAAAAATCCAGCTTCTCAGTTTCACTAGAATGCTTTTCTACAATGATATATAAAAGAAGCACAACTTGTGGCCTAGGCAATCAAATACTATAGTTTTCTTCCCTGTGAGTCCTGTATAGACTCTTGAAGTTTATAATCAGGGAACATTAGCCCAGAATCTTCTTGCAATTACACCATTGTAAATATCTCATCACTCAATTTAATGCCAGATCTTTTGTAGATTACCATGTGGGGTTATCTGTATTTTGCAGCACATGATATTAAATGCTAATGAAAAAAGCATAAAATCACTACAGATATATTACAGAAGTTTAGTGGCAATATTTATGGAGGATTAAATCTTCATAATGAATCAAAATAGCAGAAACCCTAT
Source organism: Cariama cristata (assembly GCF_000690535.1). NCBI lineage: Eukaryota > Metazoa > Chordata > Aves > Cariamiformes > Cariamidae > Cariama > Cariama cristata. The sequence goes on from NW_009603301.1 coordinate 21,024, forward strand.
TTTTTACTGTAAATAATCTGGTATGAAGTTTAGTTTATATTAAACTGTGATGCCGTTTGTGTACAGTTAGTTCTGTTTGATAATAGTTGCTTAAACCAAACATCATTTGTGAGAAACCAAACTGTATTTATAAGCGGTGAGAGAACAAACGTTCTTTTCTTTTTCCTCTGGGGATAACCTGAATCAACAGCATTGGAAGAGGTTTTACACATCATATTTTGTTGTCCCCTTTGTTTCCCAAGATCTGCGTGCTTACTTTTTAAATCAAGGTAGCATAAAATAAATTTGCAATCTTTTTTGGACCAGAAGAACCTCATAAAAATGATCTCGCTTTGCTTCATTACAACACCTGCTTGCAATAAGATGGGATCTTATCTATTTCTGTAATAAAATGCCATGGTAGAGCTGTGCTCTTAATTATCCTGCTAAATAACAGGACACATTTAAAGCCTTTCCACTCCATCTCCCAGTGCTCATTAGTGTCATTTATGAGTTATTTGTCTGCCAGTTTTTGCTTTTCCACAAAAAAAATAGTGTTAAATGCATATCCTGATATAAAATGAATGCATAATTAATAGTTCCTCCTGATTCAGAATTTGCTCTTTAATAACAGAAGAAATGCTAAGTGTTTTACTGAAAGCCAATATACTGTTAAGTAACCTAGGTATCAATATTTCAATGTATCTTATTGTTGGGAAAAAAGAAGTACCTTGGTGGAGCAGTTTTAATAGATTAAACAAAAACAATTACATAATCGTTTTATGTAATTGTTCACCTGGCATGTTAAACAAATGAAATATTTTTCAGTTATGATAGATTTACATGTACATTGTCAATCAGATAGCTGACATGGAATGAATGCCTTATTATGAAAATGTAGGATGAGTTGAATATTGTAGCTATTAGAAAGTCTGAATTCTTAAACTTGTAATGGTTAGTGGGTATCAGGGGACTTAGAACCACTAAATATTTTGCTACTAAATATTTTTTATATTACAGAAACTTATTTAACATCTAAAAAGTTCTTGGAAAGTGTTTACAGTGTTAAATATGAGTTAGGAGTGATTGATTAAAACTATCGATAGAACATTAATATCAATAAAAAGTTTTTAAACTGAGAATAGAGCATATATCACTAAGCATTAATCATTAGGAAATCTTAAAATAAAAATATATATCAATTTAGTTAGCACACTTGAACCGTCTGATATTAAATGACCAGAGGAAATTGTTAAATGGAATTCCATTAAATAAAATATCTAATTTCCTTTAGTGTATGCTTCCAGTATTAAGACTTGCTTAAGAATAAAAAGTGCCTTTTGTGGATTATTTAAGCAAGTCTTGTAATTGCCTGGCTGTGTGTACTTCATTAGAGCAGGAAGAGGTTTGGAGCATTTTTTCTTCCCAGAAAGCATAAAGTATATAATTGACCTATAAATGGCTTTGACTTGCTCCCAGGTATGTGAGTTGTCATAGTCATCCATAAGGCAAACAGAACAGGATTTTATTCTGATCAGTAGGCAATATTTGCTCAGACACATAAAAATATTCCTCTGCTATCTCAGGGAACAGCATAACCAGTTCCTACAGTAGGCGATAGCACTGAATCACAACACTAATCTGGGACACAGACCCCTTGGAAGTTGATGAACATCCATCTATGGAAAAACCCTGCAAGCCCAGATACACATGAGTTTATGTTGACTGTCAAGGGGCTAAACAAAGTTGGAAATGATCTTTCAAAAAAGATTAAATGTGTTGTAACCAATTAACCCCAGTATGAATGACCCTGTGGAGCCTTGCAAAATATTGATAAAAGTGATAACGTGAACACCCATCTGAAACCACAAGTTCTGTTCTGCTTGTTGCCCTGTGACACTTCAGCTCTTCTTGGGAGAGAATTTTAGAGGAATACAAGCTTTCGATCTCATAATCTTCAGTGTGGAGGGAAGAAGGAAGGAAGTTAGCTAAAGCAGTTTCTCTGATTCCAGAGGATGGCAATCCTGGGTTAATGCCAACAGTGACAGGCCAAGGAAAGCAGAAAAAGCACAAGTATGTCCTTCTGGCTTAACATAAATGGGAATCTGAAGCTAACCAATGGCATTATTACACTAGTGGAATGGTTGTTGGGTGGCACAGTACAGAGCCTGAATGGCTTGCACCGGCTGCTGCATTACCAACATTTGTCCCGAATGAGAAAGGGTCAGTCGCCGTCAGGGGCAAGCAGCCCTCTGTGTACCCCTTCACACAGCACAGTTGGTGAGCAACGACGGACTTGCCGTGGGAAAGGTGACTAACCTGTGGTCTTGTTAGGGACACAAAATCAGGTGATCAGTTCCTAAAAGAAAGATTGATAACTTACGTTCAAATAGGTGTCAAGCTGTAGGCTGCTAACTTCCTTGCTGTTGTTCAAACAAGACAAAAGAGCAGCACCATTTTCACTGACAGCACTGCTACAAAATTCGATTTCCTGAGCAACGATGGACTTGCCATGGGAAAGGTGACTAACCTGTGGTCTTGTCAGGGACAAAAAATCAGGTGATGCAGTTCCTAAAAGAAAGGCTGATGACTTACGTTCAAATAGGTGTCAAGCTGTAGGCTGCTAACTTCCTTGCTGTTGTTCAAACAAGACAAAAGAGCAGCACCATTTTCACTGACAGCACTGCTACAAAATTCGATTTCCTGTAGGTACTTAAAGGGCTCTGTTACATAATATAATTTCTGTTGTGTTATTCTGCATAAAATACAACTTTGTGTTTTACAGAAGCCAGAGAGCTTTTGTTTGAGTGTTTTTGTTTGTTGTTTTTGCTTTTTAAATATCAATGAACAAGAAGGGAGGTGGAAAAGAAAGAGAGGAAGCAGCACACAAGGGAGAGCAGAGAGAAATAGGATCAGCAATAAATGATGGAATTGCCAGAGGGTGATTGGCCTTTAAGAATTAATGACTTTTGTTTCATCTCTGATTATTCAGCCTTCCTCCAAAGGTGAGGGAAAAAAACCCTCACGACATGCTAAATCAGTACTGGTGGGAAGAAAATGGGAACCTTATTTCTTTTTTTTTGTTTTGTTGGTTTGGGTTTTTTTGGGTTTTTTTTGTTTAAACCAAAGAGGAGGTTTGAATCTTGCGGACGGAAGATCAAGTGGTGTCCAAAAGAGTACAGACCAAAAATGCAGAGTTGGGAGGCTCAATCCCAGGATGAAATTTGACAAGTATTAACACAGATCTCAGAAACAGAGCCATGTGACCTGCTCATCATCTTCCTTTGCCTGCCTCTCACCAAAAAAGATGTGACATAGGCCTTGAAGAATATCTGCATAGCCCAAAATTGACAGGAAAAGAGATGGGACCTTTGCAAACCAAGGAACTATTCAATATCCTCCATGGGTCTTAATGCACAAGATTCCCTGCAGAGAAAGAAGTGACTTTGAATCTATTTTTGACAGTTACTTCATACAAGGTTATTCAGAAGGGGCCAGACAGATTAGCTCCAGAGTTGTCAGTTCAGGGACAAATATGGGGATGAGAAGGAAGAAATAGAAAAAGAAATCCTCAGTTTTCTGGAAATACAAGTAATTGTATCATCCTTAGGGCTGGATTAGAATGAATTCAGTGTAATTTCTTTTATGTGGACTAAGGACTATTTCTGACATCTTTCTATGACTCAGTCACATTGAGTTTTTGCACTTACATTTTTGGTTTGAAGCTTATATCTATGTTGACAAACTAACCTGTGGTATGACAGGTTCAGCTTATTATTGAACTGATAGCATGCTCCTACCGTGACCTGTACCGACTGGCACTCAAAAGAATTCCTGTGTACAATTTGGAAGATTAGCATAGGCCAGAGCTCATTCCCAAAAAGCAGTTTGAATATGATCACGCATACAGGGGTGGTAGAGGGAAAGATTTTTACGAACAGCCCATGCCATTTGACCTCAAAGCTGGACAGCATTTCCCAGCACTGGATAATTTACTGGAACAGACATCACAGAGAGGATCTTCTCCAGAACACACTGAAAGCTCATTAATTATGTTATGCATAACTAATGTTGAACAACAAAGTGAACAATGAAGATATTCTGAAATGGACAAGATAATTTCACATCTGTCTAATTCAAAGAAATATCTGTAAATTTTGGAAGTGGGAGTAGAGCTAGTGATGTAGATTAAGCAAGATCCTGATTTTCATCTTCTGAATTAATGCTGGGAGAGTCAGTGATGTAACCTGGTGTACAACTGACAAATGTTAGATTAGAATCAGGCTATGAATTCTTAAAATTATCATTTGTCTACTTACTGAATATAAGATAACTGCAACTAATTAGCAATATGAAAGAAAAGAAAGATAAGTGTGTACAAACATTACAGCAGAGATTAAAAGCCTATTTATATGATGTTATTTTTAGGGTAGAATTTCTATACAAAACATTGATAAAGCTATCTATTATAACCAGCAGATCTGTCTTGCAGTTATCTGATTATATATCTAAAAAGGTACAGTAAATGAATACAATCAGAAAACAAAATGCCATAGCCCTGGAGACACAAATTGATAGTGCAACATACTGCAGAAGCATTTGTATGTTATTTGAATCTACCCCTCAGCTTTGTGCTTTCAGTCTGTTAATTTAGTAGAGCACTAACATTTGAAAGAGGATATGATGTGGAATTGCTTAAGAAATTGATTTAGATGCTTTGATATCTCCAGTGATCTAATAAGAGGTATTCCTAATGAAACAAATTGTTTATGTGAATTTATCCCATCAAGAAATACAGTTTTGAGTTGTTTGTTTTTTTTTTCAATACCAACTGATCATGTTAATGAGAGAAATAAACTTACGAACACAACAAAGACATTTCACCTTAAAGCGATAAAAACAGAGATGCTGAAAACATTCTGGGAGTGGTTTCTCTCTCATGCAAATGAGAAGTGCATATCTGAAATAAGTCCTGGATGCATTAAATAATCCTTGCAATATTTATATATGTACTAATAATACAAGGTCTAATATTGATATATGAGGAAGTAACACCATTGATGCCAATGAAATAAATCATACTAAAATTAGAGTAAGATGAACAAAAATGAGGCCACAACTTAGTAAATACGCAACACGTGAAAGTTATAAATAAATCTAGACCCATGGAAACATCAATTAGATGAAAGCATATAGTGCATAAAGGCCAAACTATAAGAATTATCCTGGATCTAACGCTTTAGGTTCAGCGTTTAAGCTCCACTCTTATACTGGAACTATGCTGCCTTCTGAAAAAATAAAGAAGTAATTAACAAACTATTCAAACTGGCTAATAACTAGGCCAAGAACTACAGCACTTAAATCTGAAAAACAGGAGTGACAACATAGAACTGATTTCACTGCATGATTAGAAAAAATGTAGACGTGGTTTAGAAAAAGAACCGGTTTAAATAACTGATCTAAGAACTGTATTGACTATTGACTGTGTTGTACCTGCAAAGAAAGTTAGAAATTAACAGACTAAATATTACGATCTCAGGTTTGGTAGCTTTAAATATTTTTTCCTCCATCTACCTCTTTGGAATTTATACTCTTCTTTAAATGTTCTTATTCTACTGTAAGTCTTCAAAACTGGAAAATCATTACAAAGATGTCTTAGTTTTAAAATAAAAATAATACACTGAGCTGTGAAGTCTTAGGTAAATAAGTTACAAATTGCCACAGTATGGAATGTCAAGTTATTTTCACTGCTGCTCCAACAGCTTGAGTGACAGTGGAGGACTAAAATGGATGAGTTTTTGTCAGCACTTGACTTTAGGTAGAAAATTCAACTAGAAGAAAACTGATACCCAGCGTTATATAATACAGATCCGCCACCTATCACAGTACATACTAAAAATGCTGCTATTCCCATGTTTCAACCATTCAGCTCTGTACCAGCTGTACCATTTTCCATAACATTTTTAATACTCTGCACTATGTACCTGACAAACTCCAGGAATGAGGCTTTGGTTCCACTGGGGCTGAGTTCAGCGAGTGAGGACTTTGTCTTACTCATCTCATTCATGTAAGTAGTCCATAGATTAGCTTGGAATTATTTATCTGAGTATCATATCAGAGTCAGCTATTTATTTTCTGCTTGTCCTGTATTATTTGATTTCCAGCCAAGTATAAGTGGCCAGCTGTAACACATTTTCAAAATGAGGCACTTAATGAACATGTTTAGTGTTAATATAGTTATTTATGTGTTATCTCTCACTGTTTTATTGCAGATGATAGGAAAATAACACTGTATATTGTTGAAAGAGGGTAACTAGGACATGATTGTGTGTTTCTAGAAAACAATATTAAATTCAGCAAGTGGGAGGTACTGTTTTAGAAAATGAACTCTGAAAAAGTATAGAAAAACTGGAGGGAAAAAAGCTGACAAAGCTTCAGAGAGCCATCAAGTACAGTTTGGTGTCAGATATACAGAATTATACACAACAAAATATAAACAAATAAAAGACAAAGCAATAAAAAGAGAATTCTGCAATTCTAATTGTTTATTTATTTCATTTTATGTAAGATAGAAAACACTCTTAGAATATACACATCAACTCACCCAAGATATTGCAAAATAAAGCATTAGGAACATCTGAATGCGATAAAGGAATAATCAACATTTTTAATTTCAAAGTGCTACATTATGTGTACACAAAAGCGTATGAATGTGACTATAAAAACAGGATACTGCAGTTCATGAAAATATCTCAGCTTTCTACAGTGGAGACTCATCTTGCTGCAAAACCATACTGAGGGCCTAAGAAACAAGTAGCCAAATCCTGTTTGTTTTACTCAGACGAGCAGTCCTATTTAAACAAGACACATATAATAAGCCCAAAATATCTTTTTAAAGCCATCAAAAGTAGAAGCTATAGTTGAATATATTAGCAACTCTCTTTTAGCTTTTCATCATTATATAGTCAAAATAATTTCTGCTTCTGATGCCCTTTCTGTTCGAGTTGTTGCTAAAATAACTTCTGAAAATAAAATATATCTACTCTTAGGGTCATTTTACTAGGTGTTTTATCCAACAGTTTAGACTGGAGATGCAAACAGCCCCTGCATGCTGAGTATCTGGCTGTATTAGCTCAAATTCAGAAGCCCTTGCTCAGGCACTGTAGCATGTTAGACCTATTGCCAGCTCAGAGGGTGTGCAGAAACATCCATCATTTACCTGCAGTGTGCTCTATGATTGTATCCTGAGTAATTCTTTTCATTATTTATGATGGGCGCAACTCATCTTGTGTGTTCTTTTGAACCTTAAAAAAGCAAACCGAAGAAGAACAGGATGTTGAAAATGGAAAAGGTAAAAAGTGGACTAGGCGGGCTGTGTATTGCTAGGATAAGAAAACTGAAAATAGACTGTGCTTTGGAAACATAGATCAGAGAATATCAAGAGCCACCAGAGGAAGTGATGGAGAGATAACCTTTTGGTTTCTGGAAGACTAATTTCAGTGTGATTTAGGGAGGAGATAATATTTGCTGACATCATGTGGTTGCTTTCATCTTGCAATTGTTTCAATTGAGATATTATAGTGATGTTCTAAATTAAAAGCTATTTTTTTGTGAAGCAAGAGGAAATTTAATCAATATAGATTAATTTAGAGCAGCTGCTATTCACTAAGTAGGAACAGTTTCATCACTGAAGAATTTTAAATCCAGCTTTTATAACATAACCTGCAGTACATTTGAATATATTCCCTTGGTCTCTGCAGTGCTGTAATTCTGCTAAACTCAATGAAATTCATCTTGTACAAGACAATATACTGTAGATCTTCACTTGTTTATTTCTCAGAAGCTTCTTTTTCATTGAAACATAGGTCATGTAAAACCATTAAACCTTCCCATACAGGTAAGAAAGATGAAATGTGGAGGATGCTGCACACCGCGCTCAGAATGAATCAGGAGAGGTGCTTCTGTCATTATGATTCACTAGAAAGATTCAGTGTTCAATAGCCTTCACCCTCACTTCTCTGGTTGGGGTTTGCATATAATATACAAACACTGTATTCAGTCAAGGTTACATCAAGGTCCTCCCCTTCCCAATACACTTTAGAGAGAGATGAAATTTGAAATAATACACGTCATCTAAGGTGAGAATATTGTTCATGAAACAGTAAATTTTAACAGATTGTTTTGATGTAGTTGTGAACCTACAAATATGAAAGATGCCTACAACTGAGCTATACAAGGCATTTGGGCATCTTGTTTCCATTCAAAACATATTTTATAGAGGTTCCTAAGTGCCTCTGTGGAAATGTGTGCAAGTGCATAGCTCCCATTTAATTCAACTGCACCTGGGTGATTTCCAAAACCTACTAAGCATCTTAGAATCACAGAGACAGTATTTTATACTCTTTGTTGTAGTCAAAAGTCAGAATGATAATACAGACGTAAACCTTAATCTAGTTTTATGTACAATGGTGCTGGGCTGTCTCTGTAACTCATAGGAGGAGTTAAATTGTCCAAATGCTATAAATTATATCAATGATGGTGGCTTACTTTGCCAGTGGAATGGAGTAGCAATTATGAAGGTATTAAGTCTACCCTGACGACTGTGGTATGTCACTCTATTTCATTTCCTATCCGGGATGGGTTTCTCCTGTGGCAGCACTTGTGCTACTGAGTGGCTGTTACCAGGATGGCTTTTTTCTGGCTATCAAGCAAAGTAATTTCTAAGAATATGGATTACAATTAACTTCAATATAGGTGTAAATCAGAAGCAAATTCATATAGAGTTACAAATCAGAAATAAGTTGTCCTCTGAGAATTTAAACGTCAGAAAAACTATTGTAAGAAGCAGCATCAGGATCATGTGCTCTGATTTCCCTCTACAGATAAAATTGTTGCTGTGGATGCTATTCACAGAGCTGGGAAGGAGCAAAGGTATGGCTTGACATTATGGGTCTGCCTTCTACACTCAGTCACACATCTCATGGTGGTCAAAAGGTGCACTGTGTGAGTACGAAGGGCAGAAGTGGATCCTTAGTGAAGTGCATATTATTATTCCAGGTTAAGTATAAATGAACAATATATAAATTTAGGAATGAAATATGAAACAAAGTGGCAGTATCACTGTCAGAGTATTTTGTAAACTTACTCTGCAACTGTTTTTTCTCACTGTGTGGCTCTTTTCATGCTTCATTATCCTCTTTTTAACCCCATAACTCTAACTTTGATTAGAATGCAATAAATCTTTATTTTTCCTACCTGCTCACTTGCTCCAAATTTGCTCCAGTACTAACAACTTTGGTACAATTATGACATGACAACACAAGAAATCTAACATTTATATTTTACTTATCTAGATGGAGATTCTTAGGATAAATAGAATTTGAATAACCTTCTGGACTTGAAAAATTAAGAACACAAAGTCAAATTATTCAGGCAAAGATGTTTGCTTTCCTAATACATACCTCAATTGAGAATGTAGATTTTGGCTTACTTTTTAGGATCTGCTGAATTGACTAGATTCTTTAACAGAAGTATTAGACATTACCTTCAGATAAGGGATGTAGCGCTTATCACAAGCTGCAAATCTTCTTAAATTAGCTCAGAAGTTAATCTTGGTCACTTGTAACATTTTGTTTACCACGATGATGGATCTCACTCTTGCAGTATCTTCATTTGTAGCAGACAATTTTACCACTGAAAATGGGTTCCCCTGTAGACAAAAAACCAGCTTTTAGCAGTCAAAATTTAGTTACACATCTAGAATTTCCTACACAGAGAAAATGTGTCATTATATTGAGATACTTATGTAAAGCTATCACAAAATCAGTATCGGTATGGGGCATTGTAGGTACAAAGCAATTTGTTTATTACACAGAATTTTTCAAGATGTTTGAAAGTGAACAATTCAATAATTTAACAAATTAAGGGATAACTGGGCTTAAAAGGATGTCAGAGTTCCTACTTGCTTCAGAACATCCTTTAGTACCTTGGATGCTTATGATTGCATAGGTGGAGTGTGTGATTGCATTATACTTAATATTAGACAGCTTAACGTACTGTAGCCAAAGGTCATAAAGTCTTCTTTCTGACCTTCACTAGAGCACTGGTAACAAATTTTATCTAGTTACTTCTCTTTCAAGCCCTTTTTTTAAACTAAAATTTACATTTTAAAATGTGACCAAACTTGCATTCAGGCTTTCTGCAGTCTGACTATTTACCCACTGCTATGTGTAAGTTATTCCGATGAATATGGCAGTTATAAATGTGTCAAAATTCCAAAAGCTATATGGATTGTATGAAGTTTTCTGTTGTCACATAAATATATACATCTTGCCTTTAATCATTGCCCTATACTTTAAAAAATTCTTTCAATATGTATGTTTTAAATATTTTGTTTATTATTTTCATAAAAATCTCATATCAACCACTGAGAAATATTTTCAGAAATCTAAGCTCTTTAAAAAATGCTGGGTATTGTAAAGCTCTACATTCACAATAAAGAGCCGACTATGAATTCTGGTAGCTCAGAAGTCCACTTGATATCTTACTAAACACCCACATTTTTTCTGTAGTGGCAATTTGAATATCAAAACAACCCTTCAAAGTAGATTAAGAAACAATTCGACTTCATAGTATTAATAGGCATGAAATTGGATAATTTGGATTTAATTACATTGCTAAGTTTTCTTTCACAGTTTTATAATTCAAAAAACACCTGTTTAGATTAAAATTCAGTACTTTTTTTAGTTCAAAATGTTACTCAGATCTTTTTTTTTTTTATAATTTTTTTAAAGGAAAACCAACAATGTAGCTGTTTGGGATGTTTAGGGAGAGTTTGAAGATATAGAAAATGTTTTGGACAAAGCCAATTTATTGCAGCCGTGGAAATATAAGATCCACTTTACTACAAATGCAATCTGTGGAAGGATATTGGCTAGCAGTAGATTGGCATGAAATTCCCGACTGAAGCAGACAGGGGAAAGTAATTTTATGTATCTCCCTTATGTGTATGTGTAATGTTATGACCATTTTAGACTTAGCTTTACAAATTAGTTATTATAAAGTAAGAAGCTGAATATGTACATGCTTATACAGAACAAAGCAATTTATGCCACAAAGATGGGAAAATGCACCAACTTTTTTTCTTGTAGTAATAATTGCTAAAAATTTGTGATTTATCTGCATTTCACTGTTATGATCGAGAATATACTGCATATAATCCCTACTTAGTACGATCTCAGACAGTGGGATTATTCCACTTTATTGTTCCAGCAGCACCTATGGAGAATTGAAGGTGGGTCAAGGCACAGTATGATTGAGGACTACAGCAGTTTATTTAATTATTCAAGTAGATGGGTAAAATTTAGAGGGAAAAATAATGACAATATGAACTTTTAATAGAGCTGGATAGAAAACAAAAAGGTGCTAAAAAGACAATTGAAGTTTATTGAATCCTAAGTAGTATCTGTAAAATCAACACCCTTTACCATTGTAACTACAATGAAAACTATAGGGATGAGAGTATAAATTGAAGTTAAAGAAAGACAATTTCAGAACATATAAAGCATGCTTCGTTCACTCTGACTATAATGCATAGTTCGAATGGTGTAGTGGGGAAAGATGTTGGAACAAATGTTGCAGTCATTCAGGAAGCAATTAGAGGCCATCCTAGGGGAACATATGTATTATGAAGGCCAATCCTCTTTAGGCTGAATGGCCTTTTCTCATATTCAAGATGTTTTATTCACACTGTTGTTTTTTCCACAGAACATACTCCATTGCTTTGCTCTGACATACAAAAAGTAGTAAATACAAGATAAAATTATGAGGGTTTTTTGCAGTTTTTAGAAAGGCTTGGTTATATTATTTTTTCTTTAATGTGCTTTTCATTAACTTGTCTGTTAAGATTAAATGATCTGAAAAATGCAATTTTTGACAGAATTAAATTATAGTGAATAAGAATAGAATTATAGTGAATAAGATTGTCCTTCCCTTTGGGACAGTTGATACCATGTTCTGTCTCTATGCTGTTTGTTCCTTGTCAGAAGGGATCCAGATTATTTCTCTCATAAAAGCTTTTACCCTGAGATCCGATGCTTGACAATACCAACCCTGAAACTAAAACTTTCAGTTTAAAATAGGAAACTCACTGCAGCTTCTGAGATACCTACTTATAGCAACTTGTAGATGATTGGCAAGGCTTTTTAATTTTTTTTTAATTTTATTTTTAGGGTATTCATCCATTTCATTTGGATATATTGTCAAAGACATAAAAAATACAATTTACCATCTGAATTCATTCTTAGAAATAGACAAGTCTAGATTAAAAAAAAAAAAGCAAGACATTACAACAAAATTTTAGGTTAGTCTTCTATTAACCTTCTTCCATAGCTGCTCCAGCAATTAAGGTAACTAGGGAGGCTAGATTGCTTAGCAAAGTTTTTGGAGAAATCTGTTTCATTATTGAAGGTGGTTTGGTTATTCTATCTCACCATCTTTTTTTTTCCTGACTTTGGTCATGTTATTATTCTTTGCAGAAACTGTAAGTGGGTTCTCTTCTCCTATCCCATTTTCAAATTATACATTTCTGTTCTGTTTTTTTTTTTTAATGATCATAGTCCTTATAGCTAAAATGGTTTCTAGACTCCTTAGAGTTTGTTTACATCACATTTTACTCTGTATACACACACCTTATTAAATCCACTGCTATGTTTTCAGACATCGTAGGAGCTCTGTCACTTCCAGGAGATACGAACAGTCTTTGTAAAAAAAAGGCTACGTTCAAAGTAGCTCCATGCAGGAGCATGGTTTTTAAAGTTTTGCTGTGTCACAAATACACCAGCGTAATATTACTTTTATGCTTCTTAATTTGAAATTATTATGTTAATCATAAAAATTATTAGGCTGCAATTTCTGGGGACTCCAGACTCACACAATCTCATCGTGATTGCAATTACACTGGTTTTACACCACTACAATAATAAACTCCAGACTCACACAATCTCATTGTGATTGCAGTTACACTGGTTTTACACCACTACAATAATACTCATATCAGCTGAGTTTCTCCAGCTCAACTACAAACACCTGCTCAAATCCATATAACCCTTACGGAGGGAGACTGCAAGGGAAGTACCTCCTGCAGCTGCAATACAGGCAAGTAAGTTTTCACTGTTCCTTTTGCAGGTACTTATTCTGATCTGGACAATGAGCTCTTTTTCCCACTTAAAGTTAACAAAAGCATATCCTGCTGCAGAAAACCTGATTTATAAGAAAATGAGTATTTCCCTAGCTTTTAAGACTGTGACTTCATCAAGCCATATTTGTTTAAGAGGACTTTTGAAATCTGGGTGGCTGTTCTCTCCCAGCTGAATAACCAGTATCAGAATTGTGCTGTTTATGCAATCCTGTCTCAGCACAGAATAGGCTAAATCCTAGAGGAAAACCAAAAGTTAACTTTTGGATTTGCCTTTCTCTGTTAAACAAGAAAATTTCTAGCTTAGTCAGTTAGGATGTATGTTTTGTGTTGTGTCTTTTTCTGGTTTAACAATTTTAGAAAATTTCACTAATTGAGATCAAGAGGCATAAAGAAGCAGGTGAAGAAAGACAAATAATGGGGAAAAAAATGGGATCTATGCGTTGAACTTATTTTATACTTAACATTTTTGAAAATCTGTTTTTTTAAAAAAAAAGCAATTCTAGGCATTTGTTTGCGGAAAGATATTTTGAAACCATATTAGGGTTTTGCATATACATCTCATACAATAAGTTTAGATTTTTACCCTTTTTTTTAAAGAATGCTTAAATATGTTACTTATCTACACATTTTTACTAAGTAGTCTTTGACAGTGACTTTTGCTAAATGCATAAAAATGCTATTTATGTTTTACTGTAGACATAAGAAATTCAATTTTGGGCTGTTAAACACATATATTAGCCCCTCTTGAGAATCATGGTGCTCCTATGAGATACAGTGAGTCTTGTCATTGCTTAACTAGGAAGTAAAGCTCTGTGTATCAGTATGAAGTGTCTAATGAAATTAGAAACATCTGTTCTTGCAGCTTGTTGCTCGTCCCTTGAGGGGAGAAAGGGAACAGGATGAATGAAAGAACAAAGAAAATGCATAGCAGAACAGATTTTGGAGGGAACAGAGAGCTCTCTGAAGCCTCTTACTTTCATTCGACTTGTCCTCCAGCCAGAACTCTCTCCTGCAAGAGGAGAGAGCAGAGAAAGAAAAGATTATAAACGGTCCCACAGCACAGGCAGTCCTTGAAAGGCCTTTTGCTGATGTGCTGATTTGTCCATGGAAGTTTGCTCTGGCCTGCTGTGAAGGAAATTTCATTGCTCAGGCACTGAATGCTATTTTAGCTTCTACAGAGGGTTGCACCGAACTTCCTGCACATTTTTTTTATTCTTCATTTGCTACTGTTTCTGAGACATCCAAATCAGGCCTCTCCCATGTAATAATAGCTGCTTTGGTGAGTGCTGCATGATCTGCACCTGCTGTCTGTGACTAGCTAGCTTCACCTGAGTGGAGATCAGGAATTGGTAATAGCAGACTATTTTATACAAGGAAGTAACTTCAAGACCCCAATGTAGGAGCTGTTTCTTTGGCTAGGTACTGGTAACACTTGGAGTACATGTTGCCTGTATCTTTATTTATTATCAGTCTTTAGATTTCTTACATTGCATAAAAGTTTCTGTCATTTGCCAGGCTCTTCCATCAGTAACGGAATACTTAAAAGTTTAACTCTTAAGAACAGTAGTTCTGGAAGCGCTTTTGGGGGAATTTGTGGGGCATAGCCCTAACCCCAAATAAATCACTCTACAAGACATGGTCTGTCAGGCTAAAGTAATTGAGGTTCATATCTTATAAAACATTCTTCTATGAAAGGTTTCTTTCACCATTTCTTTTCAATTTTAGTTCCTACTTCCTTTTGATTGGAATTCTGATGATACAGTCAATGTACTGACTGATTCCTGAAGTCCCTCCCTCTTCCTAAAAAAAATATTTTTTTGAAAACACTCTTCTTTTAAAGGAGATTAACATATGATGCTGCAATGTTCATTTGTACTGATTAACAAATACTGTTTAGTGAAAGGGGATTTACAAATGAATTTACTGTGACAAATAAGAAGCTAAAATTCAGTAAACACTCTAGAACTCCTTTAAAAATGTAATCTATATGAAATGTAGACAGTATGGTTCATCATAAATTATACATGGAGCTGTGACAAAATCATCAAGCTCGCTTCTACAACTGTCTTATAAAGCAAAATGTTTGATTTTCAGGAATTCTCATTACTGCAGTGTGACAAAATAATTCAAATCAAAGTCATCAAACAACTGCAGAAAACAGTTGTTTATACAAGGTGTTTCCCCCCTATTTAGCTTAAGTTCAAATACTATTTATTAGCCAATTTCACATTTCATGTGGCTATTTGGAAAACAGGAAACAAGTAGTAAATGCCAATTTAGCTGGGAAAAAAAAAAAAAGGAGGCAACATTCTATTTGTGAGAGAAACAGAGGAGCTCTGGAGTGATGTGGATTGATTTCAGTGGAGGTGTAAAAGGGAATGATCAGACTGAGTTTATTGGCTAGCACTAAACATGTGGGATCAATGCCTTGTAAGTCTGCATGTGATCAAACTGCAGGGACAATTGGGTAGGAAGAAATGTTGAGGATATCTGCTGACTTAGTCTGGCTGGAAGGGTAAAAGGAAGCGATGTGTAATGGAGAGCAATGATAAACAAAACACACAGGGAAATGAAATGAATACTAAAGAGGAGAGAAGCTAGTGTGGAGAAAGAGAGATGGAGAAAGGCAAGGCTTTATATCTGCCAAAATACAGAGCCCTTGTCTAACACTGCCTGTATTTTTCATGTGGGGAGGAACTTTGGTCAGGAATGGGAAAACTTTTGAGTTTGGCAAAACAGAGAAAAGCTTGGATGCTTGCAAATTTCACTTTATCTAAATATTTTGCCCCATCGCAATTGCTCTCTCTAGAGTTGAATGTCTCCTCTATCTGTGTGTAAGGTTGTGACAGGTTTGTTATTTTCTGTTTACAGGGAGAAAGGGAAAGTTGGCCTCGAATCTGATAGCTTGTTCTAACCACATAAACTTCCTTTTCAAACATGGCTTCACACCACTGCTTTGGGGGTGGTTTTTTGGTTTGGTTGATTTTGGGGTTTCTTTGGGTTCCCCCTCCCCTTTGAGCTCTTCTCCCCCGGGTATATTTCATAGCTGCTTAGTATAAGGAAAAACAGAGGCTAAATCCCTTCCTTTCTCAAGCTGTTTTCCAAATGAAAACAGAAAGTCCTCCTTTCCTCTTTGCCTCCACATCACCATTGCATGTAATTTTTTTCTTCCATAATTAACATACCACTGCACAACAGAGCCATTAGGACACCACAACACAAGTGGAAATGAGAGCCCCTGAGGACGATGGAGCAGTCTCTGGTACTCAGTGAATATTCACAATGCATTGCAATAATCGGCACAGGTGTTTCTGAAACTGTGAAACTGTCAAAATTGTTCTGCGTTTAATTGCCCTCAGACTCTCCCATCCATCTGTTCAGCTGGTTTGGATCAGTTTACTGGGTAAAACAAAAGATATTTATGGGCTACTGCTAATGGGTCTTGAACACTTTTTTATTTTTTTTTTCTAAGGTACGTTTATATAATCATGTTTTGGTTACAGTTCCAATTTTATGTTGATTCCATTGCTACCAGAAAGTGTTTACAGAGCAAATTTTTGGCAAAGGAAGGATGGGATAGGGTAAATCTTGGCCTTTTGTTTTTCTGAGCAAAAGTTCCTACTGAATCATCTCTCTTCTGTTTTAAAAAGTCCAAATTAGCATTGCAAATTTCAGTGTATAATTTCTAAAATTTTAAAGTGAGAAAGTGTTAGCATGAATTCATAGTTTTCAATATATCTGTGCTATGCCTACTACTTAAAAACATGTCTGTGTTTTTAAAGAAACAAATTATGTATAATCTAATCCTACATACCACTATTTATCTTGGTATCCTACTATTTCATTTGGATCTAAGAAAAGTTTGTAAAGCTTATCTCTGTAAAAGTATAATTCTAGTCACTCATTTTGTTTCTTGAATACTTCTATTAAAATTTGCCTCTCTAGATTTCCAGAATGCACTTGTTCTTCCATCAGTCATATTTCTATCGGCAACTTGGGAAATTTATTGTTTTATGTGTTGAATATATCTTTAATACTGGTAGTACTGCTTTCTTTGCAAATGCAAACATCTTCTCAAATAGCAGATAAATGTTGAGAAAACTGCGTATAAGCTATAAATATTTCAGGCTGTAGCTGCATAGAATGTACACTGAACCTAGTGCTCTGGTATCTAAGTGTTTGTTAAACCTCAGTTAGTTCCTTCTAGTGAATTGAAGTGAATCTGTGCTGTATTGAAGACTGCATTATTCCTTTGGAGAGTGAGGTTAGCATTTTGGTCTATGAACCTAGACAGAAAGTAAAGCATACTTGCAGCGTTCTGCTGTTTGTCAATGTATTTGCATTGCTTGTGTCTTCAAACGTGTATATGCAGTTGTCTGACTAACACTTTGGTAAACTGTGTATTAGTTAATACTGACAATTGATGCAGTGGAAGTTAGATAATTTCAGACTTGCTGAATTGGACCGTAGTTCAGTCAGATCCTGCAGCTGATAATTAGCGAAAACCAAGAAAAAGCTGACCCTTAATAAGAAGCTGAGCTATATGGTCTGTGTATACTGAGAAGCCTTGAGTAAAAATTCCCATTTGCTTATATCACCAAAATCCTATAGCCCCTCTGTTGTTAGACGCCTTATTAGAAAGCTGCATTTGAAAAAGGCTAAGAGATTTTCCTTCTGTAACATATACACACACTTCTGCATGCGAATGTGCGGCAGTATTGCTAGAAAAATGCATTAGCCGGAGACTGTATCATCGAAAAAGTTTGTGGAGAGAGAATGAATGAAGCCTCACTGTATAGAAAAGATAAAACATCTTTATGCATATAATTATACTGTGACTGTTGATATTCTATTATTCTGTACTCACGAAACAGAAATTTCTATGATTTTTTTTTTTGGGTTTTCTTCTGTGATTAGCAACTTGTGTATGACCAGCTGTGGGTTTTGGTGGTGTGGGGTGTTTTTCTGTGGTTGTTTTGTTTTGTTTTTTTTTTTAAAAAGGCAATTGCTACCAAGTTGTTATAAATGGAAACTGTGTCATGGGGTACTATATTAATCACATTGATGCTGTTCTGAGGCGGGATAGGGAAAAGCTCCAGATATTATAGCTTAATACCAATATTACTGAAGAGTCCAGTCCCGAGTCCTTGTTCAAGACACTGAGATCAAAGAGAATCATACCTCACTAGAAATTTCAAGGCTAAACCAAAAGTAGTTAAATATGTATCACAAACACTGTCCTTGAGAGACCATGAAACTCTTCATGTGCTTATACAATCAAATTGAGTTTATGAAAAGCAAACTAGCATCTGATAATGGCCATAGAATTCTTTATTTATCACACCAAACTAAGCTGTTCACACACATCTGTCTGTCTACTATTGACTTTCAGCTTAGGAAGGAGACATGACAAGAATGCTTCTATCTGTCTTATTTAGCTTTTGAACCTTGAAAAAGGCAATAGGTTTACATTCTGCACTTAGCTGAAGTACTTTCTTCCAAATGTAGTTTTAACATGTGTTGACAACAACCTTGTCATTCTCACCTTTACAAGATGCACCTCCCAGGTTCCAGAAGACAATTAAATTTCTCAGCAGTTTTTCAAGCAATGATTTACATAATTGAAAACTGACTGGTGGTCCCATCAGACCTACCTCAACAATCACTGCAACCATACATATGCCATTTATGTAGTGTTTGAAGTAACCAAGCAACTTAGTTCTTAGGTCGTAGTAATTATATCCAATTTCAGGAAGAGTGAATAGGTTTCATTTTAACACATTAAATCTGTAAGGAACAAAATGCAACCATGAAAACAGGAAGAACTTTATACACATACACACAGTTGCATGCAGAGAACAAATCAGAATTGTAAATGCAAACACCCCACACCCTGTATTCTAAAAGTATAGATAAGAATTGGGAAAAAGTCAGTTATTTAAAAAAAACCCCAAACAACAAACCCCCCAAAAAACACCAAAACAAAACACACCCAAACAAACAGCAAACCTCCAAAAACAAACTTCCAGAACTAGAACCCATTTTAATGAAGAAAATAACTGCAAGAAAGGATTTCAGCCTCCTGGAACTAGAAGTAGATATTTAACTTCCAAAAAGCAAGTGTTAGCTTCATGCTGAAAAACATGGTCTTCCCAGCTCACACAAGAGAAGTGCCAGTACAATAAATACCTCACAGACTCTGGTCTTGTTTGTGGGTGGTAACAGGAGAGTGGTGATGTAGAGCCACGCATTGCAGTGTTGTTATACCAGTCTTCAAGTAAACAAACCTAATATTTTAAAAATTATTATTAGGAGTAATTCCAACAATTATCTAAGGAAAAGTGAAGAAAAAACCAGTGTTTGAGTAGCAAAGGGGCAGAGATTCAAACAGCCTCAAAAAGATCTCAAGGATATGAAATGAAATATCTTGGAGAACAGGAAGACCCCTGATTTGTCACTCTTTGCCTCAGAGTGTACTTTAGCTTTTGAGGATTAATGCTAAACAGACTGGCAGCTCTCCTGAACATGCAGAGCAATGCTAAAAAAAATACAGAACAGATCTGAGGAAATATGAACTGGGACAGGAGAGTGGGAAAGGAAGCAATTCTCTGATACCTGGTATTAACTGGCACTCACTCAGGACAAAATGCAAGAATAAGGCACAGGTAGAAACCACAGGTTCACAAGGTTGTAGTTTTCTGAAAGTGAAAACTACCTAAGAATTTATGGAAAATTGTCCTTGTATATCAGAAACTGGTTGCTTTTTCTAATTTGTTTCCTCTTTGAATGGCTTTTATTCTAGGAGATACAATGGTGCATGTTCATATTTGTTCAACAAAAACCACCTCAGTTTGCTAAATTAGCCTGTGTCTACCCCTCATTTTCTATCTTGCTGAGGCAGTATACATCTTTATTCTGCTATGTAGAAAAGAATAGGACCTCCTATACTGTATTTCAAAGCTCTAGAATACAACTAGCTTTCTGGAAAGAAATGGAACTAGCATGTCTCTAATTTACTTTCACTCTGTCTTTGGCCCAGAGTACCTGTGGAGGAAAGCCCTTCAGTGCTTTCTTCCTATATGATACTGTTTGAAATCTGGTAACTGCCTTTTCATAAAGCAGTGTCGTAAGTGCTAGACTGATAGCCCTCAAACATAACCCACTTCATTTCCATATAAAAAAAGTAAACAACTGTCTTTGATTACAACCACAAAATTTGTTAAAATGATGAAGTAACCACTCCTCTTCTCTGTCTTCCCTATGGTAAAAAAGATGGATTGTAGATGTTGTTAAATCTTGCCTAGACTATATTCATCCAATCAACCAAACCTGACAGAGCTGAAGGTCAATATATTTTTGTTCCATGATTATTTTTTTCCTGTCCTCAAAGAAAATTGCTTCCATTTGAAGAGATGTCTATATCAGTAGTAGCTCTGTGTCCCCCAATCATTACCTGCTAAACTTGTCTGTTACGCATGAATCCTGACAGCTTTGAATCATCTAATTTTAGAGCACTTTTTTAATAACCATCAGTCTTTCCCAAAGAGTACTTTTATGACATTAGAAATATCTTAATCCTTCTTCAATAACAGAATGGAAGATAGAAATTGCCACAGCTATCATTATTGGAAGAAATAGCATTATATTGAAAGGATAAAATGGACTTATTCTGTCTAACCTGAAAACCACTTCCAGGATATATTTTCTGATACACAGTCTCTGTGACTGCTTGAGTAGCTATCTCAAATGCAGTGTCTAATTTAAGACTGGGTCCCTTACTAGTTGTCTCATTTGTTTTATTTTTACTTCCTACGCATTTCAAATGATTGGTATTTATAAAGAATTGTGGAAAGTGACAAAAAATTACTGGAAGTACACAATTAACATTGTACAAATGTGGTGGGATTTATACAGAATGCAGTTTATTTTTAAAATTCAAGTGTTACAAAAGCTTGTGTTTAAAATAGCTCCATAAATCCAGTTTGTTCCACAGCAGATCTCCAAGGCTCTCTAGGAGTGGTATTATCTCACCTAATACAAACCATCTAAACTGTGGTTTGAGACAGTTGTTTAAGCTCCCTCTCAATAGCTAATGCAGACATATGAAGAATGTCCAGAAGATAAGTAATCCCAAAGGATCTTAAATTAAAAATCTAATGCAGAGAGAAAAAGTAACTTATAGAGATGTTTGTGTCTCTTCAGTAACTACAGAGAAGACCTACAAATACCTAAAAATAGACGTCTAATGGTTAGCCGACTAAGATTGGGTAAGATGAATGTCCTAAAGGACTAGCAAATCCAATAATCAGCACCTTGTGATAAACTGTGCCTATCTAGCTATTGGTTGCCTTTTTGTTAGAGTCAGGCAAATTTGATTAATTATAATAATTTCAATAAAAGATTGAGTCCTGCAGCTCATTAATAATTTCAGAAGCTTCAGGATAACATGCTTACTGTGCTCAGTACTGCCTGTCCCAATGCTATATATTTAAAACCACTCCTGTCAAAGGTTTATCATTGAGGAACATAAATAGTTTTCCTTCCGGAAGGTGGTATGGTGTGAGATTCTAATTATTCCTTTTAACTCTGCTTCTGGGGTAGCTGGTTTCTAACTTTATGTGAACTTCTTAAGGCTAAAATATTTTGCAGTAGTTGTGGGTTATGTTTTAAATGAATACCCTTTACATCTTAAATGGTGTGAAGCAGCACTTGTGGAGGAAGAACTTAATGTGTTATTTGCCTTTTTTGCATTGTATCAAACTGTTTTAAATCAGATGCTACATTTTACATGAGTATTGATCATAACTGGACATCCATTATAAATGATGGTTTTGTTCGAACTCCATGTACAGAACTATGGAGATGGGCAAAAAATGGACATTTAGGTTTAGTAGTTTTTCGTTATTGTTTGAAAGGGATATAGGATGTGCTCAGTTGTCTACAGTCTCTTTAGATGCTGGAAAAGGATATCAGATCATTACTCCCCAGGCCTGTTCCCAAGGTTAAAAGACTATATCCCATTCTATAAAGACATTTTACATTTATAGAAGTAAAAGGAAAAGCAAGCACTCCATTGAAAGTTAAAGGTGTTAAATTATTGATGTTTATTTGTCCAATTTGTGTTGCTTACAAACTGTGTGTTCTTTTGTCTTTAACTAATACATGTTCAAATACATTAGAGTCATGAGTTCATCTTTGTTAGTTCAAAAAATATGACTGAAATATGACTAACAAAAATATCCAAACAACCATTACTGTTTTGGAAAAATCCATGGTTCTTCCTTGATTGAAGATGAAAGACACTTGTTTATAATCAGTCAGTAGATTTGATAAATGTAAATAGTTTTGCAAAATATATCTAGCAAACCCATTTTGCAGAAAACTGAAGTCCTATCACAGCAGAGAGTAACTTTTGAAGTAGTGATGAAAACAAGCAGTGAGACAATAAGGCTAAGTCAAAAAAAGACTAAAATATTCCTTGGCTTTCAATGAATTTTGGAGAAAATTATAATCCTAAATCTCATCTAACTTCAGAAATGAAGATATTTGATATCTGATGCATTATATGTTTCAGAGATTTATGTTTTCTCTATTTGAATTTGAAAATCAGATGAAACAAGTCTAAGTATGGTTTATAAAACACCAAGCAATTCAAACAATAAGAACTCTAAAGAAAAAGGTTATGTTTTCAAGAATAAAGTATTAGGAGAAAGTCAAATAAGTTCGGAAATGAAAAAAACCCAACAACAAAAACCCCAACACTGCACTGCATAGGAATCAGTACATTTGCAACAGTACTTTTCCTCCACAGGGTTTTCAATTTCCTGTGTTCAGTATATGACCTTATAAAAATGATAACAGAATTCAGCTTCTGAAAAATATACATGCATCTTACCTGTTGTTTTCTTAAGGCAAACACAGAATTGAGAGACATGTTACAAAAGTCATAGACTGTGGTTTTGGTCAGTTGGTAACTTGAGGCAATAGGAAAATATTCTGTTCTGGCTGAATTGTTTGAGAAGTGATTTTCTTTTCTTTGGCTTTTGGAATGCATAGAAACTCAGTTGACCTGATGATTTCTCTTAGCTACTGGATTGTGGACTAATTTTAACAAACTAACGACTCCTTATACAAGTCCTCTATGAATTTTCAAGGACAAGGCTTAACAGTCTACCACAGTTAATAGAATTCTGTATTTCAGTTGTCTCATGGGTTGTTCATAAGGTTGTGTTTCTAATTTCTGCCTGCACACCAAATTTATCCCCTTATCCTTCTCTTGAAATGTGCGCAGGATGCTATGAATTTGTGCTTGAGTTTTTTTAATATTGTCAAAGTTGTGCGGAACAGAGCATCTTAGACTACATCTTAGCACAGTCTATTCCCTTTCTGCTTCCCTCTTCAATCTGAGATAAGAACACTCATCAGCTACCTTTATTATCTCTGTAAATGCTATACACATTATTTATGGCAACAATATTTTGCTTCCTTTTCTTTGGATGCAAAAGTGTTTTTCAACTCAGGAGGAAATCATATGTATGAAAGCAGGTATAATGAGCAAACCTTTCACACTTACTTTTTTTTTTTTTTTTCTTATTGAAAGATGCAAGTTTGACTTCTCCCTGGCAGAAGAGACAATTGAGATTCAGTTGAAACTCCAACTCAACTGGAAGACAATTGTTTTCAGCAAAGTTGGACCCCCCAAATGTAGCAGTACTGCACAAGCTGTCATTTGGCCCTTTGCTGGGGTAGGGACAACAATGCTAAGCTGACTGTATCTTGAAAGGATTTGGCATGAACTGAGAACTAATTTACTTACCAGACTGAGACATCTTTAGGTATCTGTAGGAGCAGGACTGGAGTTTCCTAGGAAAATGACTTAGGGATTTGAGAGCTAATGTGTTGCTAAGCATAGTTTTAAGGATTACAAGGAAAATACCTAAAAGCTAACTAAGTCACAGTTTAAATGCTTCAGGCTACTTTATGCTTTATGGAGCTTTTTTTTTTTTTTTTCCCCCACATGGGGAGTTTGGGGAGGAGCAAGGAATTCAGCTAGGTTCTTTTACAGCCTACATTATCTACTCAGTGAAGCCCACAAAACAGAATAAGTTTAACATTTTTGTTGAATAACCTTGTGTAAGGATGAATTGTTTTAAAATTGTCATGATTTCTGTGAATATTTCACAAACAGAAAGAAATGCTTTTAACAAACTATCAGTCTATTTCAACTTTGTTATATCCCTGGCACATGCAGATAAATGTTTCAAGTGTAGTTCTGTTGCCTTTGTTACACGTTGTGGATTTTTCAGCATTACAGTTATGTGTATTGTTCAAGGGTAGCAAGCCAGAGTGAATTTGGCTTGCTGCAGTGGGTGGTATTTAGGAGTATGCTGGCATAGAGTATTGTTCCAGCTGCTTCACCTTCCACTGTTTTCCTCAGTTCAAGAAAAATTCACACAACTTGCCCTTATGTATCTTGCATCAGAGAAGAAAAAAAAATCCTTCTGCCGTACAGTCTATTGCATTTTGTCAGTGGTTTACATTCAGTCTGTCCCCTTAACCTTTAGTTACATATAGTCATATCCAGCAGATATTAAATTCTGATTAGTTTGGGACAGTTATTTAGGATATACTCAGTTGTGACAGTCCAGTGAAGTGCCTGTTGACTGGAAAAGGGGAAATATAAGCCCCATTTTAAAATGCAAAAAAAAGGAAGACTTGGGGAACTACAGGCCAGTCAGTCTTGCCTCTGTGCCCGGTAAGGTGATGGAGCAGATCCTCCTGGAAACTATGCTAAGGCACATGGAAAATAAGGAGCTGATTGGTGGCAGTCAGCATGGCTTCACAGCATACATCATCTACCTGTACTTTTGCAAAGCATTGGACACTGTTCCACACGATATCTTGTCTCTAAATTGCAGAAGCATGGATTTGATGGATGGGACCACTCAGTGGATAAGAGTTGGCTGG
>NW_009603302.1:0-204 GCF_000690535.1 Cariama cristata
TGACCCCCCAACAAGAAGGTGTTCAGATAAGCTCTCACGCACGGTAAGCAAAGCCTCTACCCGTTCATCGACAGACACCATCCTGTGATTGCAGCTCCCTCACGACAGTATTGCACACATTGCAGTGTAGCACTCTATCAGGGCTGGGTTTATTCTTTATAAAAAAAAAAAACCCAAACTAAAACAAAAAAAAAGCATACACCT
>NW_009603303.1:0-3603 GCF_000690535.1 Cariama cristata
CCCCAGGCAAAGGTACTCTGCTCCTGGCTCATGTGCTCCAGTTCCTCCAGCAGCCGAGCCATCTTCTGTGCAGTGTACAGTGAACTCAGTGCATCGTGGACCAGAATGAACGCTCTCACTAGTACACTGCCCCTCAAACATATTCATGTCTTTCTATAGCTTAACATTTGTAAGCGTGATTTTATTCCTTCCTACTTCAAACCTTGTTTAAAGCTCTTTTAGTCAGACCTGCTATCTCTGGAGCAAAAATACTTTTTCTCCATTGAGAACAGCGATTCTTGTCAGGCCCCAGCAGGCCTTTTGTGACATAGACCATCCTAGGATTGAAAAACACAGAATTCTGCCAGTGATGCTAGCCTTGGAGCCAGGTATTGACCCGCTGTGCCCGCCTGTTTTTTTCAATGTCATTCCCTACAACTGGGAGGATATAGGAGAATCCTAGCTGCCCTCCTGATCTCTTTAACAATCTCCCCAAGGCCCAGAAGTCTCTTTTGACCACCCCTGGGCTTCTCATCACAACTTCCTTGGTACCCACATGAAAAAGCAATATTGGATAATACTAAGTCACTGAGGCAAGCAGCTCCTGTGCTGTTACGATCCACAGTGGAGCGGAGGATCCGCAGTGTCCAGGTAGGTTACCTGAACTGATGAAACCTCAGGGGAGCAGAGACACCTGCCAGGAGAACACAGTTCACATGGCTGACAATTGATGATTGCAAGAGGTTTGGCAAGTTCTTTTGCCAGTTCCCTCGTTACTCTGGGGTGAATCCCATTGGGGCCCATAGACTTATGAATGTCTAATTGGCATAGCAAGTCACTAACCTTCTCCTCCTGGATTATGGTGACTTCACTCAGCTCCCCATCCCTAACTTCCAGCCCTGGGGACTGGGTGTCCTGAGGACAACTGGTCTTGATATTGAAGACTGAGGCAAAGAAGGCATTGAGCACTTCTGGTTTTCCTCATCCCCTGACACTACACTACCCTCTGCATTCAGCAAATGATGGAGATTCTCCTTGACCCTCCTTTTGCTGCCAATGTGTTTATAGAAACTTTTTTTGTTATCTATAACTGCAGCAGCCAAATCAAGTTCTAGTTGAGCCTTGGCCCTTCTAATCTTCTCCTTACACGACCTCACAACATCCCTATATTCCTCCCAAGTTACCTGACCTTGCTTCCAAAGATTCCTTCCTTAAGCTCCACCCTGAGTTCTCTGTTTAACTAGGCTGGTCTTTTTTCCCATGACTTGTCTTTCTACACACGGGGACAGCCTGCTCCTGAATATTTAACAATTCCTTTTTAATGCACATCCAGACTTCCTGGAGTCCTTTGTCCTTCAGGACTGTCTCCCAAGGGACTCTGTCAATCAGTCTCCTAAACAGGCTAAATTCTGCCCAACGGAAGTCCAAGCTGGAAGTTCTGCTGGTGGCCCTCCTCACTTCACCCAGTATTGAAAACTCTAACATTTTGTGGTCACTATGCCCAAGAGAGCCACATGCTGGCCAAATGCTGAGGCAGGTGGTTTGGAAGGGAAGTCCCCTCCAGTCAAAGCTATTCTGGGATTTTATGAGATAGAAACTGAGTCTTAAGGTTCAGCTGAGCATAGGGTGTATGCTCCATCACCTGTCACCCCACCCATGAGCAGGGTAACTAATATTTTCTGGATGGCCATCAAAATAAATGGCTGAGATACTAAGGGACATAGCAAAGCCCTCTCTTTTCACACCCGATCTGTTTGTAAGACAGCAGGGACAAATTCGCCCTCTTGTGCTTAGAAAACGGTAAATTGCTGGGGAGATAAGGAGGGGAAGGAGCTGTCGGAGGGATGGGGTGCACAGCATGACTCACTGGCTTTCCTCCATCTCCTCAAAGAATCACAGAATGACAGAATGACAGAATGGTCAGGGTTGGAAGGGACCTCTGGAGATCTTCTAGTCCAACCCCCCTGCCAAAGCAGGGGATGACCTACAGCAAGTTGCACGGGATCGCATCCAGGAGGGTTTTAAATATCTCCAGAGAAGGAGACTCCACAACCTCTCTGGGCAGCCTGTGCCAGGGCTCTGCCACCCTCAAAGTACAGAAGTTTTCCTGCTGGCACAAGAGCTACATTTAACAAAGACAATCAAAAAAATAAAAAAGGAAGAAAAAAACAAATCTGGCAGCAGTAACAGGCTCCACATTTATAATTTGGTTTCTGATCACAGGTTTTACCAGAAGAAAGCCAGGATGACTCAAGTGAAATCATGGGCCAGTGCTAGCCTGTAGCCAGCCAGGCTTTACTGCAGTTTTATTGCCCCAGGCTCCAATCCGGAACAGAAACTGCTATACTGGAGGATTCAAAGCCCTGAACTTCATCCCTGCTCCTCCCCAGACACCCACTGAGTGCAGCTGGGTACCTCACATAATTTTGGAACCCTCTCAGGATGTCCAAATCCTCCATATAAACTAGATGGGTTCCCTTACTAGAAATGTGCAAGAAATGTTCATGGGACTCAGTTAGAAAGACTACTGCTTTCATTTGGATCCAGACCAAGCTGACATGGTTCAAAGGCTTGGGTAGCATTTCTTAGGAGCTACAAACCAGAGCCCTAATCATCCGCAACGGTCTCAAGTTGTGCCAGTGGAGGTTCAGGCTGGACATTAGAAAGAACTTCTTAACCATAAGCGTTGTTAGGCATTGGAATGGGCTCCCCAGGGAGGTGGTGGAGTCACCATCCCTGGAGGTGTTCAAAAAACGTTTAGATGTGGCGCTTCAAGACATGGTTTAGTGGGTTTAGCGAGCATGGTGGCATCGGGTATACGGTTGGACTTGATGATCTCTGAGGTCTCTTCCAACCATAACGATTCTATGATTCTATGAAAAAGGGGTTAGTAAAGGGCATCTAAGTATCTTGGCACTCCCTAGACTTTGCTACCTTTATTTCCTTGGCAAAGAAGAAGATAAGCTCCCTCCAGAGTCAACTCGGACTTTATAATGGTCTGAACTGAGCAGCTGTGGGACCTGATTGCAGTTTTTCTCCTATTTATGGGGAGAGAAGGGCAGTTGCCAGCTTATTTTCTGGCATGAGCACTGTGTGGATTCATAGAAAACTGCTTTTTCTGGGTATGTTTGAGCAGAGGTTGCAGATGCAGAAGCCGAGGCTAGTAGTTCTGCTAATCGCATTTGCGAATGTGGAATTATTAGGTTTAGGTAATTTAAGTATGTGCCAGGATGTGTTATGATCTGTGTCATGAGTTAGCGATCTGCTGCTCCACCTAGACATGAACAAGTCTTTGGGGCCGGATGGGATTCACTCGAGGATGCTGAAGGATGCTGAAGGAGCTGGCAGATGTGCTTGCCAAGCCACTCTCCATCATCTACCAGCAGTCCTGGCTAACTGAGGAGGTCCCAGACGACTGGAGGCTAGTCAATGTGTACAAGAAGGGCTGGAAGGAGGATCCGGGGAACTACAGGCCTGTCAGCCTGACCTCTGTACCAGAGAAGGTTATGGAGCAGATCATCCTGAGTGAAATCACAAGGCATGTGCAGGACAATTAGAGGATCAGGTCCAGCCAGCATGGGTTCATGAAATGCAAATTCTGCTTGACCAACCTGATCTCCTTCT